>NC_081194.1:51213155-51392875 GCF_902713425.1 Acipenser ruthenus | reverse complement strand
ATTAACCAAGGCTTTAAAGTCAATTTGCTTGCCTCGTTTTAGCACTGGCATCATCAACTATCCTTCAAGTGAAACCAGTGAAAAAGAAAATCCACATTCACATTTTGTAAATAAAACAGGTTTAGATCTCTAAGGCAGGAATCATGTAAGAGCCTTGATCCTATCCCCAGGGGGCGTCATTATTATGAGATTACTGAATATTATGTGGCACTGGGGGTAAAGTCTACATGGATTACTACCCATATAGAAAAACACATGCCTTGTTGTTATTATTAGGCTTCCAAGCCAAAGGCTGGGGAAGCCTATTGTTATTGCTGTGTTTATTATTATTATTATTATTATTATTATTATTATTATTATTATTATTATTCCCAAACATCATCGCAGAGTTATGAAAACGCATGCGTAAGTAGATGCCTATGGCTGGACAACCAGACTGGCGTCCCCGAATGAAAAAGTCACATGGTTCGACCACCATATTGGATTTCGTGGAAATTTTGGGAATTTTTCAAAACTCTTGCCTTTAAAAACAACTTAAGGTGGAACTGTGACAATGGCAGCAGATAGTGCTGCAATGGCCTATAAAAAACATATGTTCAATCGAGGTCGATTGAACAATTACTTTGTCCGCTACGCTGGATTGGTGCCAAATATTCAACAATCTTCTTGTCTTAAACCGCAACGTCAATCGACACCTAAATTGGCACGCATGTTCATGACCAGGTCCTTTCTACAGTTTTTAAAATCCACGCTTTTTCGCTAAAAAACATGGCCGCGGCGTGCAAATAACCCTTTCACGACGGCTCTATTTTCATACATGCATAAATTCAAGGTGCAATACACTACAGTCATGAAACTTTATATGACCATAGAGACTCACCTAAAGTACTGTTGATATGAAAATGACACATTTTGGTTGCATGGTTTGGCAGCCATCTTAGATTTAATGACAATATCGGGAAATTTTCAAAAGTATTCTCATATTTGTGCCAAAATTTACACAGTTAGCACAGTTGTGATGATAACGTTTCATCTATAATAACCAATGCGCTTACATTTCACGATAACTGCTTGGAAGCCTTTATAGTTGCTAGCAACTCTAGTTATTATTATTATTATTATTATTATTATTATTATTATTATTATTATTATATATTTCTTAGCAGACACCCTTATCCAGGGTGACTTACAATTGTTACAAGATATCACATTATTTTTACATACAATTACCCATTTATACAGTTGGGGTTTACTGGAGCAATCTAGGTAAAGTACTTAAGAAGGCTCTTAACCTAACATTGTAACAGCTCTGTGTCAGCACCTGCATTAAAGATGATTATATATATATATATATATATATATATATATATATATATATATATATATATATATATATAATATAAAATCACAAATTTAGCTTGTCGATGTTGTAATTGAGCTGTTTCAGTCTGCTGCTGGTGGTCATAGCAGGAGCATATATTGTGAGTTCACAGGGACATGGTGACAAGAAGCCTACCCTTATAAATGTTTCCCATAGTAAAAGCACAGCAAAGTGTAATAAAGCACAGTCAAAGCATGGTAAATCATAGGTAAGCTTTGTAAAGCACAGAGAGATATGGTAAAGCATTAAAAAAAATGGCAAACCAGGGTAAACTATGGTAAAGGCATAGTATAACCAGGGGGAAAAGCATGGTAGAGGTGCAAGAATACTGTGGTAAACTTTTGTAAGGTTATGGTAATTATGTTCAAATCATGTGTTGAGAATATATCTGTTAATACATTTCTGGAACAAAAAAATACCCCAATACACGTATGAGGTGTATTTACTTAAACAGTGTCTAACTGAGCAAAACAGAACCTGATGTGTAAATACTACAGTGTTGTAGTGCTGATACATTTTACTGAACTGTTTCAAAATAAGCCCCTTTATCTACCTTTAAGGATTGTAAACAAACTGGAATAGAAAAGGGTCTGTGCAACCGATCACACAGCCAGAATGACCAATGAACAGAATCATAAATTGATTTGATTTAAAAGAAACAAACTTTTATGTGCTGAATAAACATCTGGTATTAGTATTACAATAGAAAAGGGGCAATTTCGCCTCTGCACACCCTCAGCAGAGGAAGATTATCAGGATTTTTGGTGAAAGTCTTTTCAATTCTGGACCAATCAGACTTTCAGACCATCTGTCCAACATTCAGGGTTTCTGTAGTAGTAGTAGTACTAATTTCAAGGCTTAACAAAAGGTCCACGCTGTTCTTGGGGATGGATGGAGCCTGAGCATCGAGAACAACAATACTAGCAAGGTGCGGTGGAGGAGAGGCTTAAAGGCGTGGGTTAATAAATGACCACTCTTAATGTCCACACGTTATTGTTATACCCCGTTTAAAGTCCCAAGAAAGGAATTATTTTTCTTTTTAGAAAATGCATAGTATCCAGTTTATTTTTATAACCATCGACTCCCTGTATATGATATCAATTACATTTCAGAATAAAATCTCTGAAAAGTATATAAAGAAGCTCTTGCTTGAGTTTTTAGTATTTTGTCAAATAAAAGTAAACTGTGCACACACGGTAGCATTTTATATGGTGATTGAACCAACTTCTGACGTACGATACAAAGCATGCCGTGTGTCGATTACTTTCGTTTTGGCTACTTGCTACAATTACGTTGTTACATTTCAGTGCTTTCGCACAGAAGTAGTACAGCGAAACTCGTGAGAAGCGATCATTCTCCATCGTTCCGACATATTTGTGTTTTTTAACTGTGATCTCCGCCCTTTCACATTGACGTCACAAACTGATTAAAGTAAGGAGCGTCTTGTGTTAGTTCATCAAGAGTTGGTGTTGTGTTGTAAATTTGGGAAGACCGACGGGAGGGGTTTCTTTTTCTAAAGACACTTAATAACCTTAAAAAAAAAACTATGGAAGAGTGAGACTTGCGGGTCATTACACAACAGCAGATAATGAAAACGTCGTCTGGAGTTTGGAAAAGAAAGTCGAATAGCAGTTCCTAGCAGAGAAGTGAACAAGATAGACTCCTTGCGTGTGCTTGTGATCTGGTTATACAAAGGAGAAAGGTGACACGCCGAGATGACAGAACAGCTCAGCTCAAAACGAAAAACTATGTGTTCGGTTAACTTCCTCGCTAAAATATAAGTTTAAAAAGAAAAACAGAATATAATTTCACACACCGGCTGTAACCCACCCGTGCTGATCGTTTTATTGCTACTGTTTTTATTTGTTATGAAGACAATGACGGATCATTCCAAACGCGTCAATTGAGGACTTGTTGCGTTCACCCTCGTGGATTTATTCAGTTTATTCTCTTCGTGAGCCAAGTGGATTTCAGAAGAACACCGCTTTGGTAGAAGCTACAGAACAACCAGGTGAGTGAACGCAGTCTCCACGATATACCCCGCACTTTAGGGGCCTGTTGGAACACAAAATATACAGTATATCGGCATTTTGGTATTTCACACCTGTACTTTATTGTACAAACTAAAATTGCAATGTATCTGACTGCTTCTCGAAGGTCTATTCAACCTTTTTTTGTTTTTTTTTTTCTTTTATAATTTTACCCTTAAGTCAGGAGGTTTCAGCTAAGTACCCTTTACAATGTTCGCTCACTGAATGGTAGGTACCACCACATTTGCAATAATACCTAACGCTGAATAATCTGATTTAGAAAAGTGTTATTCCAGTTTTCTTTAATATATAATTTTTCACAAGTCTCAGACTGACAGACTGCTGGTTTGAGAGAATACCAAACAGTAGAGGGCTATTCTTAAACTTAATTACATGTCTTTGGGTGCACAGAATTAAGACCGTGTTTAGGAATCTCTTTGGAAACATTGTATTTGCTTTCTATTTGGCAAAATCGTTATCAATAAAATAATACAAAATAGTGTGCACTGTAAAGGCCCACTGGATCCGTTCCGTCATCCGAAAAAGTCGTGTCAATTCATTGCACACTAGATGCGTTAATATCGTACTTAGAGCGCTGATGTGCGGTGGAAGCTATAGTACCTAGCTTCAGTATTTAATAAAAAATAATGTTACGCAATACATAATAATAAAAAAATTGTATTACACAACCGCATACAGTTGTCATTGCATCATGACCCATGACCAATATTTTATTTAAACTATCGCTCCGGTAATAAATAGTCAAAGTTGGGAAGCTAGCAATGAGCTACCAAAACACTTTAAGACATTATCTTCAACTCTGTGTGCATGAAGCCCGAAATTACATAATGTTCTTGCCTCTCTTCTCACAGTTAAGCCCTGACCGCTCTTGCCCTGTCACGCTTCTTTCTCTGATGTGTCTCCTGGATAGGCCGTTGTTTCTTTACTTCCTCGAATTGAAGTAAAAAGTATATGCTTGTAATAACCTATAGTGCACAAAATCCACGTGTTTATGTATGTTATCAGTTCATAATTTCATGTTTTGTAATACATATCATTCGCGCCCAAGTCCACAGCCCAAGTTTCTTTTCTTTCCCAAAGTCTTTGTAATCTTTATTGGATTTATCATAAAGAAATTTTTGTTTGGCGATAGACACAATTAGTTTTTCCATTTTTGTAAAGGCAAATGCAAGAAACCACGTGTCTTCCCAGTCGTTTTTCATTGGTCAATGTCTTTTTTTGTCGAACTTGTTTCGATTCCAAAATTGACTCATTTTATGACAATTATGCATTCAGTTGTGCAAGGTGTAGTAGGGAATGTACATAATCGTGTTTTGTCTTCTTAGACTCGCGTTAAAATCGGATACATGATCAAATCCATTGTGCAATGGCCTTAATTTTACTTCCCAACTCAGCATAATTGTGTGCCATTGAAAATGTTTACAATATCAAAAAAAACCTCAAGATAAAACTAGAATAACTAACAATAATAAACTTGTTTTATTTTTTTTTATTAAAGCCAGGATAAAAAGTAACCAAAATGACTCTGTATAACTCTGTAGACTTGTGTTTTCTTCCTTGGTTTTCTTTTGCATGTAGAAATATAGCTATTTCAAACAGCGAAAACATATTGAACCAGCCGCAGTTGCTGTTACTAAAATGCAGCTGCAGTAATAAATAAAACGTAAAAGCATGAGTATTGTGATTTACAATTGTTGTTTACCAGAGCATTTATACTTGTAAAAAAAATCAAGCATTGTGCTTCACTGATACAAGTTGAAAAACAGCTACAATCGCGAGCAGCACAGCACCGCTCTCCAGGCACAATCAATCGCCAGACGCCTGCTTCACCTATATAGGCTATATCAGAGTGGAAAATCAATTCAAAGTAATTATTTTACTTTTAATTTTTATTTGTGCATTTCTGAGTCGTCCTGCTTACCCATTATGACCCGTTGTACCGTGGTCTATATTGAGCAGTTCACTTGCAGTAGGGGGCTGCAGTGTGTCCATAAAGTGTACTGTCAAAGTACAACACACGTTTAAATTATTAGACATGTAGGGTTGGATTTAAAAAAAAATCAAGTCGATTTAAATCCTAATATAAAGCACTTGATTAAATAAATAAATACATACATAAAATAAATACATTTGATTTAAACCATTTTTTTTTCATTACTACCTTTTTTCTATAGTTTCAGAAGGAAAAGACTTAAGTATGTTTTAATATGGAGATTGAACGAGACTTGAAGAGACTCTTGCGGCACTTAAAACATCCAGAACTACTTTTATATTTTAATTTATTTTAACAGAACTATTCAGAATGCGTCTCACAGTGCTTTCGTCACTGACACCCACTTCCTTAGAAATTGTTTGTAGCGTTTCAGGCATTCTAAATTGGGTGAAAAATACATTAGCTTGGTGCCTTAAAAATATCTCTGCGGGATTTTCCCGCACTGAAAGTTGCATATATGCAGGAACAACTTGGAAAATGCGCGATTCCCGGGATCCAAGCCCTGTATTATATTGCAAAAAACAATCCAATCCTCTCTCTCTCTCTCTCTCTCTCTCTCTCTCTCTCTCCTCTCTCTCTCTCCTCTCCTCTCTCTCTCTCTCTCTCTCTCTCTCTCTCTCTCTCTCTCTCCTCTCTCTCCTCCCTCTCTCTTCTCTCCTCTCTCTCTCTCTCCTCTCTCTCTCTCTCTCTCTCTCTCTATATATATATATATATATATATATATATATATATATATATATATATATATATATAAAGTTCGTAATATTGCACCCAATAAATAAATCTATATAATATGATTAGTCTCGAGCATATACAATCAAATTACCGACAACTCAAGGTGGTCAAGTAATAGAACATGATCAGAAACACCATCAGTTAAACTAGATCATTATAGAGGCATTTCAATGAATATAATCTTAGAATATGCAATAAATATTAATATCAAAAGCTCACCTACTACAAAATGAACAATACAGCCTAATCAAACTCAATGTAATATATTTCATACAGAGCACGCATTCAATACAAGCAATAGGGAAGAAACAACCACCCAACATATTAATTGTTGAGCACAGGGGTTTACGAGTCTTTGAGAAAAGAAACCAGGGAAAGAAAGAGAAACGTAAGTAGAAAACACTATTCAATTCTATGTCCCAATCTCACTCAGTCAGTTAATATAGTTCAAAGTCAATGTAATCATACTATCATCCTCCGGGAAAGAGAGAATAAAAAACTCCTCGACATTCTTTGTTCAAACCCAACCCGACCCGACTTTAACTCCAGAAAACAACCAAACACAGCCATAGCTGATGCATTGTCAAACAGCCATAACTTTTAAACTATTTCTCCACCCCCATCTTGCTCTGCGACTCAAAAACTCCAACACCACACCTTCCTCCCGGCATGCACTAGCAGTGCTACCTATATTCATGCTATCCTGGAAATCCCAGTATACGTCATTATGTCTCTGCTCTTATTTTGCGATGTTTTTATTTTTACAGTTATTTATTTAAAGAACACGCAGCTAATATTTTATAGACAGACACATTTACCGATCGTCACAGTGCAAGCTGCCCCTTTATACCGTCGGAGTCCACTTCTCTCTCTGGTTGCATGCTGGCTCCGGTAGGTCTCCCCCTGGCTCCCTCTGTTGGTCCCTCGTTCTTTCCCACTCTGACACCACTGTAGTGCACTGTTACATGAATTGTACATCCCTGATCCTACTTTCAACTGGCATTTCATTTTTGCAGTCACCTATAATTTAACGTTGTGCTTGTGTTATTTTCCCATCTAGTTCAATAGAGAGATGTCCTGACAGTATTTTTTTTAAAACATAAAAATGAATACGCAGTGCAGAGTGTACACTGACAGCAGTGTAAAGGAATATCCACTAGAAAGTGTGTTGTGGGCATCAGATGATTCTAGGACATTTGCCAAGCACTCCCACCTTTTATGCCCTCAGGACACTTTCTAGTAGATATTCCTTTGTGCTGCACACTGACAGCAAGTCCTTCAGGCGCCTGCTCTGAGTTTTTCGCCAAACATACCACAAAGTATTTTGGCATATTGGAGGATATACCAAAAATTTAGTTTGGTATTACAGCGTCCACACTTCTGAGAAGCCGCACTATCTGATGCAGTCTAATTAGAACCGGACTCGAGACTACCCCCTGATTTTTAGCACTTTTAGCCTGTTTAAATGCAACTAATACAGTTTAAAGGCACAGTGTGGACAGGACCTTAAAATAAACATGTACCATCAGCTGCTTGTTTTTTTGAGGGGGAAAAAATAGATATAGCAAGGCAAGATTACAAGTAAGATTGTGAATGTAGTAATGCAGGATGTGTTGTAAGGCCTGTAAATATTGTTGAGAGAGCTGCATTTCAAAAACTATTACAAATCTTGCACCAGGCTACCAAATGCCTTGCCAAAAGATGGTCTAAGTAAAATAGAAGCCATGGACAATACTGTTACTGAACTGCTTGAGATGCTCCGAAATGAAATCTGAGCCTGTCTTTGACTCATTTGTCAATGCGCAGCTAATTTATTCAGAAATATTCCAGGCAACATTATTTTACAGGCTGTAAAACATCTCTGTTGATCTACATTAGACTTTTCTTGAGTCAAAATAAGTGTTAAGCGAAAAGGCAAATAGGTTTATGGTGTATAGCAGTAAATACATGCAACAGTGTAATAAAAATGTAACAAACTCCGTTGCAGGCGGTAAGAAACTATAACTGAACATTCCTAGTAGCCACTTTTTATATTAACCTCATTATAGAAAATCCACGTTTTAATGAGACTTGCTCAAAAATATTAAACACAGCAAAAATGACTATTGCTGAAGCAGCAATAAATAACATAACACACATTCTGGGATATTAAACAGGTAACATTAAATATTAAGATAAATCGGATATTATAAATCTACCTTTTTGAGCAGCAGTTTTCATTTCAAAGCAAGTGATCAATCTTTCTGGTTGGCAAAACACTCAACCAACTTGTCCATTTCTGGGTCTCCTTCAGAGTGTTGTCTTTTTCTGTTTACTAGCCGTACAACTGAGACTGGATAATTGTTCCTGGTTCATGCTGTTTCTAATCCATGCACTGGTTGTGTCTCCAGTGAAGTCAAAAGGGTTTGATTAAAAAGCTTTAGTGTATAGTGTTATTCCAATTAAGAGATTTTTTTAAATATATCTAATAAAGGGCGGTTTTTATTTATTTATTTATTTATTTATTTATTTATTTATTACTAAAAAGCTGCATACCAATAGTTAATGCATAACACTCAAACTAATGGAAAAAGAGTGGTAATGTAATGTAAACTAATGGAGAAACAAATCAGACATTCCACGGGCCTGCACTTCAGTTTTGTTATATATTTAGCTTGTTTGCTCAGACAGAACAGTTCTGAATGGATGTTACTTAGGTGTTAAATACCTGCACTAAGGCAATTGATAATGCAAATTTACTATAGCTCATAGAAACCACTTATTTAAATACCACCACACCCGACACACAACTTTACTCTGGAAACATTATCTTGCTGTATCTTTCAGTTAAACACACATTGTTCCAATATTTCCATTAGGTTACCTTATGTAGCGATAGCCAAAGGAGATTCCGAGCAGCACACACCACTAACATAAGAGCACTATCGTCCTGGCAACACCTGTCATCCTTACTGGAATGGTGGGAAAATGTCTTGCATCTGCTTTACAAACATTTAGGCAGCGCAGCATCCAAACAAAGGAACCATTTTGGTGTTTAGACTGATGGTAACATATAAAAAATATTGTGATCTAAATTTAAGCCTGTTTGACCTCTGCACACCAGCAGCGTGAGTTAAGCAACATATTGTAATGTCTGTGTTGCTGTAATAGTGTCCATGAGTAGCACAGCGTCGTTTGGTAACTTAGTGTTTGCAGGTTTCATTTGTTCCGCTGTTTGTTATAAATGTAGGCATAAACCGTGATACAGTACAGGCACAGCTGGTTAAATGTGGTACCTAATATTTGCCTAAAAGGTTTTAGGCTTGTTTGTAAAATCAGCAAACCATAAGGCTTGGGAACAAAGCTGTTAGGTGTAGTTACAAATGTAATCATTAACCTTGTTGAATGTCCAGTAGAGCCTGACTATGCATATAAAAGGGTCTCTGTGTCAATCTGTTTTCTGTACAGCACGTGTCATTGACATTTTATAAATCAGGGACAAAGATTCAGACAGTTGAAGAGCAGTACTACAGTAACTAGTTTTTGCTTAGTTTCTTTTTGCTCAATCTGTCCCTTTGTCATCGAGTTACAGGAAAGGAAAGTGATTGCAGAAAACTGTGCGTTTTTATTTTTTGGTTTTAAACAGAAGAAAAATGGTCTGAACAAGAAAATTGCATGTTTTTAGCTTATCAGAAGGAAAAAAAATGTTAGCTCTGTTTTTAATATTTTCTAAATTTAAATAAGCTGTAATTTTGGATGCAAAAAAAAAAAAATAGGTTAACGTGGTAAAGACAATAAAACCTCAAGGCAAAAAGGTAGATATTTGAAAAATGCCTTTTTACATGTCATGATAAATTCTAAATGTTTTTTTTGTCTGTGAGAGGCTAAAGTCTATAGCTTTTAAAGGTAAAAGAAAAGGATTATCCATTTTAAAATTTCATTCTTGTTACATATTAGCAGGAATATGCGCATGAGTGGGTTAAGTTTCTTTGACTTGCTCAGTTAGAGACGGTATTCAAATTTTTTTCATGATCGCCTGCTTTGATGTTGAGCCATACCTGATTACGTATTGTAATCCACTAAACTAAGAAATACATCGAAAGGCAGAACATTTTTAAACACCCTGAAGGTTTAAACACATCATTTATTAACCTTATATTTACAGCTTTAATTTGGAACTATGTGGTGGGTTGCAACCGCTAATTGCAGTTTATAAAATAGATGACAGCTTCTTAATACATAACATTAATCCCAAAACATTTTCTTATTTTTTTTTCTACTTGAGAACATAAATTGATAGGAGTCCAATTTATCAAGCTGACTGAATATATACCCCTAAATATATTCCAAACTCCACTCCTTTTTAATGCTTTTTTTTAAACTAGTATAAAACAAAGTAATGTAATTGGAAGTATCTTCAGCCCTTTTTCAAGTGGTTTGTTTCTCCGTTTTGTACATTTGTTGTTGAATTGTCATCTTTTCCAAAAACAGGAACTAACTAAAGACTGGAGTTAAGGCTTTGAGAATATGGCCCTTGGTGTTCCGTTTAGCACAAATGTGTAGAATTTCTTAACAATAGCAAGATCGACAGAGAAAGCTTTCAAGACCTCAAAGGTCACTTCTTCAGGTGAAAGTAGGAAAGAGAGATTGATGTTAACAATAGCAAATAACAGAAATTCAACATTCAGAGACAGAAGTGTAGATGTGCAGTAAAAAGCATGCTCTGGGTTTCCCCTTGCAATGCCTCTGCTTTTTTAGCACCTGGTGTTTTTTGTGCTGTATCGGTTTGTGAACGGAAATGGTTGGAAACTATCCTGTAGTGTTTTATTATATACGTGCTTCATCAATGAGTAAGTCTTGAATCTGAATTTGTGTCTACTTGTGTGCATGTTAACTTAGGGTTTCTTATAACTCCTCAGAATTTGGATCTTGGATACCGTGTATAGAGCAGTCTGTCCATCCATATGTAATGCTTATATTTGTACAGTTATTTTTTTTCTATAATACATATAACATTTGTATTTACAGCTGTGTGATTTTATCAGAATAAAAATGTACTGGCATAAAGCCCCTTTATTAATTTAGAGTAGATGGAAATTTGGGTTACATTTCAGTAATTTTGAGCAATTTGTCCACAAAGTAGTTTTAAAAGGTACATCGAATATCACGTTTCTGAAAGATAAATCTTAGTTCTGTAGGGCTACTGATTTTCCACGATCGCGGAATCACGGAATTAGGCATTGGGAACGGAATTGGCATTTTGGGAATGGAATTCTGCTTTGCAACTGCACCTGCTGTTCTATAAAAAATAATGGATTGCTTTGAAAACTACACTACCCAGAAGCCCAGCAATGACGCTTGTATAAAACATTTTTGTATGTTTATTTGGATCATTGGATAATGAGAAAACAGGTGGTTTTGTGGGCGTTACGGTGATGGACTGTCTGTCTCTGTTGCGGTGCTGCCTGTGTGCTCTGTGAGTCGAGTTTTTTTTAAAAAGCAACTAGCTGTTTTGTGAGTTCTATTCTTTGGAATAATTTGAGTATATACAGAAGTGAAAAGTACTGGAAAAAAAAAAGATTGTCAACCCCCCTGATTTAAAAAAACAAACAAAAAAACACACCTTTAGTTGAATTTATGTAGTTCATTTATTTAGTTATCACAAATCCGTTACTCCATCACCCGCTGAACACAAGGAAACGACACGGTGGTTGAGGTGAAACCTTTAGTTTTATAAGTTATTATTTCTAATTTATCATTAACTCCTTAATAATACTACGTGCTCATTACTCGTGTTGCTATAACATGGCTCTCTACTGTAGCTACCGTAGTAAACAGAAAATGGTGAAAATACAGATGGGAGAGAAGTGTCCTGAACATTGTATTAAATTTGTAATTTTATGAATGGTATATTTTTGTAATAATGCCCCTCGTTTTCAACTAGTCTGTATATTGTAATGTCAGCAATAAGCTGTTTTTTCAAAACACCTTTATTTGTTGACTGACCTACAGTACATTGTTACTAGTGGACTGCTTTAAGAAAGATTTTTCCTGAAAACTACAGTATCTCAGGGACTTAAATAAAACAAAAAAAATGAATTCAATAATTTAATGTAAAAATTTTATTTATGTTCAAATTATGTTGTTAGTTAATAAATTGATAAAAACGGAAAAAACGGAATTGGTCATTTTGAAAAACGGAATTTGCCATTCCTAAGAATGGAAAATCAGGAGCCCTATGTATGTAGTCTGGTGTCTGTCCAGTAGAAAAGTTACTTGACTGACATCTATGTTGTCCATTTATTAAATAGATGAGGGGAGGGTGTACAAGGCTCTGCTGCCTGAATTTTCAAATATATAATTTTTTGACCAGACCACAGATTAAAGCCCATTTGAAATCCTATAGGCAGGGCCGCCAAGAGCTATTATTTATTTATTTATTTATTTATTTATTTATTTATTTATTTATTTATTTTTTACAATTTACATATTGTCTTGCAGTGCCTTTTATAATGCTGTTGGATTTATGTATACATATTTTAAGGGTCTGTAGCAGTCAGCATTGGTTTTGTTTGTATAATATTTGCTGCTCTGTCTTTTTGGCTTCTCCAGGGCCCCTTCTGGGCAGCGGGTCCTGGGGAAATGTCCCCGGCCTCTCCGCCCACTCGATGGGCCTGCCTATAGGCATTAGAATGTGAACAGAAACCTATAAAGAGAGTTTAAATCCTGGCACAATATATAGCTGCTGTTTTTTTACCCCTTTTGAGTCATTAAGCTGTTCAGACCAAGTGGCTATAATAATATTAAAGTATTAAATATGGGTCATTTGTTATTTTTTTGACTCCCAGAGAATTTTTAAAACATGTTCTACTTTCTATCCTTTTTCACCCCCAGACAAACCGTCAAGAGTAAGATATAATTAGCAGTTGGATTGTGACCTGGAATTGGTGTCATGAGTAAACTGAATTAAGAGCACATGATGCCCACTAAATATTTAACACAAAAGTTCTTTTGACTTAAAAATAACATGCATATTATTTTTTCCAAACTGCTGCTGTTCACTACTATCAAACTTTTTTTTTGTACAATGTATTTACAAAAAAAGGCTTTAGATGCATGTAATCCTAATATTTCATTTTATGAATTATTTAGAATGGAGACCAAATTCTTCTTCTTGTTTTGACAGGTATGAAAAATGAGTTGCAGGAAAGTGAAGATCCTGGGTATCATGATGATAGCAAATGTCTTAGTTTACATCATGGTGGAAGTGACCAGGAGTGGGAACCAGGACAAAACCAGCAACAGTAAAGTCAGAATCCCAGACAAGCAGTTTTGGAAGAAACCGGTTCCAAGTGAAGCTTACTGGAACCGAGAACAGCAGGGGTTGGACCTATTGTACAACCCTGTTCTAACTGCATTAAACAGCACTAGCAGTACTGTGGAGGCAAGTCTGAATGTTAGTCAGCTGACTCCCTGTGAGCCTGACCTTGGGGTCATGACCCAAGTCAAGGACTTTAACTCCCTACCAGAACGCTTCAAGGATTTCCTCTTGTATATGAAGTGTAGGACTTATCCCCTGGTAGTCAACCAGCCACGCAAATGCAAGGACAAGCCTTTCCTTTTGCTCGCTATAAAGTCACTCACCCCGCACTTTGATAGGAGGCAAGCCATACGCGAGTCTTGGGGAAAGATGGGTAAGATAGGCAACTACACGGTGGTCACTGTGTTTTTGTTGGGAAAAACGACCAGCATGGATCATTTTCCTGACCTTTCTGAAATGCTGCGATATGAAAGCAACATGCATGGTGACATCCTGCTGTGGGACTATAGAGACTCCTTTTTCAACTTGACGATAAAAGAAGTTCTGTTCCTGGAGTGGGTCAGCAAGTACTGCTCTGACGTGAAATTTATTTTTAAAGGAGACGATGATGTTTTTGTCAATACATATAGGGTCCTGGAATACTTGAATAGCTTAGGTGAAGCTAAAGCCAAAGATTTATTTATTGGGGATGTTATCACAAATGCCGGACCTCACAGAGACAAAAAGTTGAAGTACTTTATTCCGGAGAGCATGTTCATTGGGCCGTACCCTCCTTATGCAGGTGGAGGTGGCTTTCTTTACTCTGGAAGCCTGGCGCTAAGACTGTACAATGTATCTCATCAAGTATCTCTGTATCCAATCGACGATGTCTACACAGGTATGTGCCTTAAAAAGCTTGGCCTTGTTCCTGAAAAGCACAAAGGATTTAGGACTTTTGATATTGAAGAAAAATATAGAAGCAATCCCTGTTCTTACAAAAGCCTAATACTGGTACATAGCAGAACTCCACAAGAGATGATCAAAATATGGTCTTGGCTGAATAATCCAGAGTTGACTTGTCAGTAAGAACTTAACCAGGACTAAAATGTATGGGTTTGAAAAAAGTGGGCAGCTAATTTTGTACTTCAGTTTGGGCCTTAATTTAAATGTTTGTAGTGTGGCGTCAGTGTTGCCCAGAAGTACTATTTTGATATCCAGGTCCCTGTTGACCTAGGATTCCTTTGTAATTACAATGCAAAGTCATGATTTACTGTGATCCAAAAGCAGCCTTGAAGAATCTGAAAGAAGATATGAAGGGTATGAATATTTTAGAATGAAGTTTCCTTCCTTTTTTCTTTTAGCATACAACTTTTGGATTGTATAATTTAATTGTAATGTAACAAATGGATACAATTGCCCGTCAAAGTTCAGAGGAAAATAAATGCTGCATTAATTCAAACATAAGTTTAATATATGGTAAATATCTATGCAACGCCTCCTAATCTGAGACCTGCAGTTGACGACCACTCCAATTCAAACATGAACAAGTGATGGCCCATCCTAATACTAAAGGCTTTTTGTTTTATTCTGCTTTGTTTATGTAAATACTTGCATGGTAATGACGTTGCCTAAGTCACTGGACCCAATGCTGTGTACTTAAGTGTTGGTACTGTTGACACATTTTTATCATTGTGATGAATCTGCAAGAGCAGAATGGGTAAAATTATAAATAATAAAGAAGGAAAAAGTCATTTGCCTCAATTAAGGAATACTCTTAAAACGTCTGTACTTTCAGCTGCTTTACTCACTTCTTGCACAAAGTTAAGATAAAAAATAAACTGTAGACTACTTTTTGTTTTTAAAATGTAAATTATCCATAATCTACTGCGTGCCCCTTTTTGTTCATTGGCAGATGAAAAATATTAAACCGCCTAAAGCTCAACCAAATGCTTAAGCTAAAAGGTTGTGACTCCACAGTGTTTGTTTTCAGGCTACCCAGTGTTTGTTTTTTCAGGTTACTACTTGTTTACCAGTAGCTGTGCTTGCCAGCGTCAGTAAAATAGTCTTTGAGAATTCACATGTTCATTGTAAGATGTCTTTGTGTACATGATTTAGATAGTGTTAGGATGTTTTGAAGGCTATGAGTAAAGGTTCTCCAAACACATGCTATTTTATGTGGCAGCCTATTTTTTTGTGTTTAAGGAAAACAGCTGACGCTTGCCACAAGGGACACATTTAATGAGTACATTCAAAACATGGAGGCTTTATTTAATGCTCAATCGCATGACAACTTCGTTTTGAAGACCTAGTTTGTTTTGCACATTTCCTTTACCTACTCTGATGCTGTTATCTTTATATATATATATATATATATATATATATATATATATATATATATATATATATATATATAATGTAGTAATATTTGACACAATAGGTTTCTGAAGAATAGTGTGATATGTACAGCCATCTCCGATCACTTGTATCAGTTTTTATCTATGGATATTGTGTTGGCTCTTTAATGGTAGCCAATTCATATGAATGTCAGGTTCATAGGATTGCATAGGAGTAACACTTGAATAACATGTTTTGAAAAGATTTCATGTCCAGATTTTTATTTTTGTAAATGACCACAAATTCAAGCGGAACACTGCAGAAACAGCTGCTTAATCATTGGAATTTTTATTCGTTTTGCAGCCATTATTTTAGTGTCACCAAAGTGTCTTATTTAACTGTGTATTATAATAATGTACATGGGTGGCTTTGTCACCTGTATCGTACAGCACCCTGTGCAGAATTCAGTATGTACTGTATTTTCCCCCCTCTGTCTATTCCATATTCCCCAGGAACCTGTATGTATTTTGCAAAACTCTGTCCAATCTGTACTATACTGAGCATATCATGAAGAGTAATTGATTCCTAAGAGAAATTGAACCTTGTTTTAAGGATTGTTGTGAACCAAATGTGTGTGGGGTTTTTTTTTTTTTAAATGTTGATTTGTATTTCCTTATTTGTAATCGCTTCTTTCACAAACAAGCTGAAGATGCTTGTTTGTTAATTTTCTTCCAAAATTGTTCTGTTTGTGTGCTTTCTGTGTCTATGTAAAAAAAAAAGTGCCTGCTGTTTATTTATTGTTTAGGGTTGACTAAATTGTTTTTCACCTCCTAATCTCAGACTGCATATACTCTTATTTGTTTATGAAAATAACTTATGCACAAAGAGTTTTAGTTTGGGTATTGATTTGATCATTGGAATACTATCTCTTAATAAAGTGTGTTTAAAGATTTTTGTTGTCCTGATTTACATTTTCTTATATTTGTTTTAAAATAGCCACATTCTTAGGACCTGTAACTAATATGGGGCTGGACCTCTGTTTGCCTTGACACAACATGGCGTAGGCGCCAAGGTGGTGGAAGGTGCCTCCAGTTATGTTATTACATTTAGTCATTAATATTACACCTAGTTGGGGCAGAGAGGTAGAAAGAGGATGTTCACTCCAAATGTGCTCTGTTATTCAGCTGAAAAAGTTCAATGAACTTAAGTATATAATCTATGGACAAAACATTAAAATGCTTATTGAGAAGTACTATCATGTAATACATTGTAACACTTCTGCTACACATGCATTCTACCCGGAAGTGATGACAGATTCAACAGAGTTAAATCAACCAAGTTTTAATCATCTAACCCATACAGCTGCAGAGAAACAATAACTCCAGGGTAGACGTCTGAAAAGGGAACACAACAGTCCACTTGTCCTTCAGAGCTGATTGAAAGTCCGATCGCCCGGTCCCAGCATGCCCCGCTCCAGACATATGCTAATTAGGTCCCAGCATGCAGTTCCTGCAGCCTGTTTGCTATAATATCTATTGATATAGTATGCAAGGAGAATCCAAATTATTAGTTTATTCGGCAGACGCATTTAAGTGCAAATATTACTAGAATACAATATGAGAGAAGAAATAACAATGTAGGATTAAGACAATTTATATCTTCAAGGACATGATAGTAATGTAATAGTGACCAGTAACATTGTGCTTAGGTCAGGTAAGCCCAGTGCATAGTAGGAGAGGTAGATCAAGAGATCTACAAGTGCAGTCTAAAGAGATGGGTCTTGGAGGCAGCAGAAGGCAATGGGAGGTAGAGCAGTCCTGAAGTTCACTGGTACCTGGTTCCACCACAGAGGGACTGGGAAGAGAAGGAGCCGGCGTGGCAGGCTGGAGAGTGGATGGAAGGCACGACTATTCGGCCAGTAGCGGATGTGCGGAGAGAGCGAGAGGGTGTGTAGGTAGAAAGGGGTGGTAGGCAAGAACAAAGGTCTTGAATTAAATGCAAGCAGAGATGGAGGGTGCAAAGCAGAGGGGTAGCATGAGAGTAGCGAGATTGGAAGAAAACAAGACAAGCAGCCGAACCTTGAATGAGCTGAAGGGGGCAGATAGCTGAAGCAGGGAGACCAGCAAGGAGAGAGTTTAACCTGTTGAAAAAACTGTTTACATTATTATTAATAATGTTATATATGAGAATGTGTGTTTATATGAAAGCATCGATCTCCCTACGGTAAAATTCACAAATGACACTGCACCAGTAGTGACTACTCCATAAAACACCATAAACAGCAATCTTAGCTAACAGATCTTTTTTGAATGCCATCTAGGAGTTCCAAAATCTCACCAGAGAAACGACGAGATGTAGATTTTGTGTGATTTCTAGTTCTATTGAAAGATATAAATGAGAGATTCAGCTTTATAATAAAACAACAAAGCATTACATAACATGCAAAAACGAATTTCATACTAAACAAAAGTATTTGGGCAATCAACATTTTTCGTATGAAAATAGCAAAAAGACTGGGTTTACTGAAAAGCAGTGTGTGGGCTATTATTGACAAACACAGGAGAACAGGAACTACTGGAACTAGCACCAGGTGTGGAAGAGCAAGAAAGATGTCTGCAAAATCTGGAAAAGGATTCGTTCAAGCAGCCCGGCAAAATCCTCGGATTACTGCAAAAGATTTGACACAAGAATTAAGAGAATATGGTCGAGAAATTCATGAGCAAACAATTCAACGATACCTTAACAAGATGAATGTCCATGGGCAAAAACCAAACCTTTATTAAAAACAATATACAAAAGAAAGCAATTGGAGTTGAATACTTGAAGCCGCCTGATGATTTCCTTAACCAAACTTTTTTTCAATAAGAAAACAGTATGTTTGGAGGAAGAGAGGAAAAGAATATCCAACATGATGGATAGTTAATTAGACATTACTGATGTAATTACACTATTATGCTGTAATTATATATATTTTTATCATTTACATTTTGTAAAATCTACAAAAGATTGTGTGCAGTAACAACAGTGTTTTTTAAGTATCATTTTTATTCTCACAGTTCAGTACATACAGTACCTTCAGGAAAATTTGTAACTATTGGTGAAGGAACTTTTTTTAGAAACCGGTTACAAATAATATTGCTTTTTAACATAAGCTTTAATCTTTTCAGAAATATCATGAACCTGCTTTGTCCAGGCTACGTACCCCCATCAAGAAAGACAGTTTTGAGAAGGCTGTTGAGCAATACATACTCAGGCATTGTGGCTACGTTAAAGCAAGAACTGTCTGGATCACATGTTGCCATTACATTTGATCTGTGAACCTGTACCAAAAATCAGAAGCAATTTCTAGCAGTAACATGCCACTTCTGGACTGTTGTCCAGAAGTGGAATTTGACTGCAAAATGCATTGGTTGCGTTCCTGCTGATGAAGATCATTCTGGGGAGAACATTGCCTCAGTGCAAAATGTTTTGGACTCCTATAATTTAAAGCAAGTAGTGTGTGCTGTTACTGACTATGGTCCTAATCTTATACAGGCTTGCAGTCTTCTTAACATGAAACGGCGTCCTTGTTTAGCACATACATTGCACCTCTGTCTACAGGAGATTATTTTTAAGAGGCAAGGAAAGTGTTATTGGAGGCAATATCAGCAGTGATTGAAAGGTGTGGGTCCATAGCTTCACTTTTTAAAAGGTCACCAATTGCCTAGAATGCCTATTCTAAGGTGTACCTGGCTGAAACTGGATCGGAACCAGTGAAAATTCCAGGATGGAGAGGTGATCCAGCAAGCAAAGCAGCTAGAAATTTCAGCCTTGGAATTGAAGAGACCAGCACCAAACATTAATGCTGAGCATAATATGCTGCTAGAAGAAGTAAATGAGATGCTGAAGCCATTTCAGGAAGCAACCACAACTCTCTCTGGGGCAAATTATCCCACATCATCTCCCATTGTACCCAGAGTGGTTGGAATTCACGGATCACTTGGCCAGCTTAAAGTACAGGCCTTGGGCAAATGTGAAATGTACTTCAAAAGTTTTATGCATTTTTTTAACATGGCGAAAACCAGCAACATTTCGTATGCCTGCATTGACCCTCCATAGAATTTTTTTTTGTCTAACTCTCTATATACCACAATGCTTTGTGCGCAGTGAGACGGAAGTCTCTATTGAAAATCAGCGGAGTCAAGTATCTTGTTACATAGAATATCTTTTGAAACGCCTTTCTAAATATTATTGGCTGAAGCAGTTTTGAGTGAGGCTGGATTTTCATCGATTAAAATATTAGCGTGTGCTCCCATTGGCTAGAAAGGTTGCAGTGTTTTCGGCATAGTGCGAGATTGACAGTTGGAAGTTTGGCTGGTTGATTGGAAATTTGCAGGTCCGTACAGTATGAATTGACAAATTTATGGACGAATTGCTGGACAAATTGACCAATTCACCAATTGACAAACAAATTGACAAACTAACGGCTGGATAGTTTTGGCACAAATGGCGCTCCATAAAATGTGGTAGCTAGAAAACAGTCCACAGAGATGGTGAAAACCAGTGAGACAGTGCGCTGTAACAAGGCAACAAGCAGTGTATGATGAGTCAAACATACAGTACTAGTCATCATTATATTATTAGCAAAGATTGCTGAATTAGGGGCAAAACACCTTACAATGACCCCAAATAAAGTAATTGATTATTACTTGAATCATATTTCATTCAGGAATTCCCTATCTTGCTTACAAATATACTTGTGTCCATTATTTTTGTCAATCGCATGCTGCCTAATGTAAAAAAATACATTTCAGTTTACCTAAACCAGCTAGATTCACAATGTAACCCAGATAGTTTTGACATTTACACAAAACTGTGCCAAATCTTGAGATCAGATTTTATTTGTATTTTTTAATTTGTATTTTATTTATTTGACTAACTACCAGGACAAACGCGCTTTTAAATTCAACCCTTTATTGCTAAATGTATCTTTCATACTAGTTTGATTTTGATTTCTTATTTTCACTGAGGCCCAGCAGTATTTAACGGTTCTTGTGAGGTGTAGCTATGGAGGAATCACAAACCAGTGTCTGCACATTTTTTACAATTTGTTAAGTGGCTCACTGGTGTGAGTCTTACTTTATGGATGAACAGAATGATTCATTTAATACAAGACTTCGTCAGTTTAATACTAATGCTTTATTAAACTCCAGTAACAGCAAGCAAGACTATTTAATGCACATATGTACCAATTTCATAGATACGGAGTGTGGCAGTCTTTTTTTCTACCTCTGGTCTAACAAAAGAGCTAGAAATAAGCCTTTTTATAACAGACATGGTTACATCATTCTTCAACCATTCTTTTTTATACCTGTTCTCCAGCACAGCTTACCTCTTGTACCTTATCTCTCTTGGTCACATCCAGAATCTAAGGTAAACATATTATTGCATTTGACACACACACCCTGCCAATAAGATATCTGACACTGACAGCCTCTACTTACCATACCCAAATAAGGAATGTGTTTCCTTATCAGTAACTTTCCACAAGCTTGCCTTTGCATTGAGTTAAAGAAAATACACAGGCAATGCACAGCAATCATATAAAATAGAAAAATAGCACCACGTGTTGGAACACATTTTAATTTTCAAAACATTTAAACAGCATATCGGATGAAACACACACCACTTCCACAAAACCTGTTTTGAACACTATTCTCAACAAGCACGCTCTTCCAGTGATTGCCCTCTCCTCCATCTCGGCGAGAATGGTTAGTAAAGCATTCTTGGGGCAGGTAAAGAGAGCACCTAAGGCTCAAAACAGGAAAAGACATCAAAGGCCACAATTGTTATTATTATTATAATAATTTGCTTTTGATTGGTATTACAGTGTATTTCACATATGTTACACATTTTTTTATAGGTTTACATAAACTAAGTATGGTAACATTGGGCACTGGAAACCTCCTCAGGGGTCTTGCAGCAAGCAGACGGTGATAAACATTAAACAAATCACAATAACTTTGAAACAGTTTCTTTGGGTCAAGTATGTTTTTATGTTCCAGATGGTACTTGTTTCCATACAAGGAAAACTATAGGAGGCTGTGTGGTCCAGTGGTTAAAGAAAAGGGCTTGTAACCAGGAGGTCCCCGGTTCAAATCCCACCTCAGCCATTGTGTGACCCTGAGCAAGTCACTTAACCTCCTTGTGCTCTGTCTTTTGAGTGAGATGTAATTGTAAGTGACTCTGCAGCTGATGCATAGTTCACACACCCTAGTCTCTGTAAGTTGCCTTGGATAAAGGCGTCTGCTAAATAAACAAATATAAGAAAAGAAAAAAACCACAAGTAAGTCAGCAACCCAAAAGCCTGCTCTCACCAAGATAAATGGAATTTAGCAAGCCTGTAACAAATTGCATGTGGCTGAGGAGATAGAAGGCCAACCTTTTAAACACATTATCGCCAGACTCCATACAACACACATTTTAAAGAAGATAGAGATAGATAGATATAATGGTTAACATCAGAAAAAGTCAAGAGGACAAGCAAATTGTCCATAAAGTGGTGTTACACCCCTAACACCCACTATTTGAAAAATGTAAAAAGGATATGTACAGTCAAGACTATTAAACTGGAGCAATGTTACCATTAAATCTCATGATGAACGCTTTGCATTTAAATGTGATTATGTAAAGTACTTTGCCTAGATTGCTGCAGTAAAAACCTAACTGTATAAATGGGTAATTGTATGTAAAAAATAATAATGCGATATTTGTATATTGTGATATCTTGTAACAATTGTAAGTTGCCCTGGATAAGGACGTCTGCTAAAAAAATAAATAATAATAATAATAATAATAATAATCCCATGCTATGATTGAATTCAGCTACAGCACACGCATATTGATGTGTAACGACCAAAAGATTGTAAAACAATGACATTTGGTCTATAAAAATGAAAAAAATGCAGTTTCACTTTTTTTTAATAATAATACTGTGTCACAAAAATAGGACGTCCTTTGCTGAAACGCTTTGTCATTTGGGCGATACCTAACGGAGATGAAACAGCATTTATTCGCTTTAACATGAACAAGCTCGTGAAAATATAAACTTCATAAGAAATTCAATTCAGTTTAAAAATGGCATTGTGCCTCTTACCATAGTATTTTGTCCAGTTTTCATTTCTAATATTTGGGCTTCTTTAAACGCTTACTTATGTCTCCCAACAGCCTAGTTTATTATTTATCCCTTCTAATTATAGTCAATTGTATCCTACTTTACAAATTCGGCTCCCTAAATGATTGGTAAATCGAAATATCCAGGCTTCAGCTGCAAATATTAGCTACAGTACCGTCTGCAGTTGTTTCTCCTTTATGTTCACTTCCAGGTGCAATAAATACAAAGTTCTGTTATTTGTTCTAATTGAACCTGCCAATTAACTCATTGAAGTGTCACCCCAAGCAAGAGTGTATAATTGTTAAAACTCAGGCAAAAAGACATTATCTGCTGATACTTTGCATAGGATACATTTATGGCCATGTTTAAGTGACGAGATAAAACTGTGATGTTAGGTAGATTAACAGTAGGGCCTGGACACTGTGGTATCACTTAGTATAAATATGGAACTTCTTCACAGCTCCCTTCATAATGGTTAATTGTTCATTTGTATCCCTAAGTTTTTTTGGTTTAATTGTATTAGTTTATGATGTAATCAAATAATTAGACTCGACATACAGATGAAGCACTAAAACACGTGTATCTTGTTGTTTTTTTGTTGGTAAAACAGTCATCTGGAAACATTTATCCTCCATGCAAAAGTGATAAAACTGGCAATCACAGAGGATCAGAGTCTTTTACTATCAGTACAAACTTAAACGACGTTAAGATGTTCCGTTGGGTTTCCCCAATGATTTTTTATGTTATATGGTTGATGGGTGCCATTAATTGTGAGACTCAACATGCAATACCGGTAGGTAAATTACTAAACGTTCTTCTGGACTTTTCTGTATGGATTCAAACTGTTTGCAAAATTAAAATGCATTAAAGTGAATTCTGTTTTCTAAAATACCGATGACTTCAATAATTAGGACTTGAGGGGTTAACTGAAACAGTTTCTTAAAATATTAACTACTTTTTTTTTTTCTTTCCTTTTGTCGTTCAATATCTGGAGTAGATACGGTATCCAGAATTTAAAACAAAATAAACTATTTAATTTGCAGCACAGCAAAGGTATCTGGTTTGTGTTTGGTTTACAAAAAATCCTTTGGGGAGTGGAAACGTTGCAAACATCTGGACATTTTATTAAGTAAATTACTTTTTTTCATTTACATACTCATACTGATTTTTTCTTTGTTCGTCAACCTGCAAATGAAAAATCCTATCCATGTACTACAGTACTGCAACAATCGACACATTTGTGCTTTTAGAGTACGCATGTGCCATCTGGTGGAAGCTTTTGCTGCTATTTTATTTACAACAGCAAAATGGCATCTTCTAGTCCACATGTGGCAAAAGGTATGACCCTTTTTATTTGTGTGTTTTATTTATTTTAAATTCACAACGTTTGTTTGGTTTCAGGGTTAAGTGTATCAGTCCATGTAGCCAATATTTCATTGTGGTATTATAGGATAGTCATTTCAGCAGGGTTTCTTATTTATTTCATAGTTGTACTGATTTAGTTTATGTATAAACTTAAGTGTATTTATTAAATCTGTATTATATTTTTGTATCTTGTCATTTTAATGTTCAACTGGGGATGGGGAGTCTGTTGCTGGATAACTTCACTTATTTGTAACATATCTTGGTGTCCCTGAATAAACAATTCTCATCTTTTAAAAATATAATTAATTTGCAATCCATTGCTCAAATTCAGCAGTACCTTAAATATGACTGATTAGCTAACAATGCTGAATGATTGGGTGGAACATTTGTTCTCTCTCTCTTGTACTCAAAAATGATTTTCCCCGAGTGGTGACTGTCAAAGCTGATACAATATAAAATGTAGTGTTGTCCTTGCAGTCCTTGGCCAGGAACCTACATTACTGTAGCGTTCAGGGATACCAAGATATTTAAAGAGAAAGTAGTTTGAGTGAAGTTCTCTGACAACATACTCCCCACACCCAGTTGTACTGCTTTCTAGAAAAACATTTTGGGGTACCATTCGACTTGATGTCTTGCTCATATTTACTAGATTTAAAGAGGAGACTATCTGTTTGGGGTCGTTTGCAACTTTGGTCATTACTTGAATGTACATTTTCAGTAGCATATTGTATGAACACCCCGACCTCACCCCTTCTGATGCTTTCTCAGTTATTATTCAGGCCTGACTGCTGAATAAAATATTGAAATTTGTCAAATGGCAGTGATTCTGATATACAGCTATGGCCAAATGTTTTGCATAAGAATTAACTTGTTTTGCTTTTGTGGATGAGGAAAGTTACGACAAGTAGATGTCTACAATTATTCATTTTCAGCAATTTATTTTCAAAACTCCAAAAATGTAATTCAAAAGTATTCAGACCCTGACAAGAACATGAAATTAATAGCTAGTTGAGACGCCTTTAGCAATAACCTCTTTTAAATGATTAGGATATTTTTCAATGAGCTTTTGGCATGATTCTTTAGTGATTTTTGACCATTTGTCAACGCAAAATGTTTCCAGTTCATTCAAATTCCGAGGACTTCTCTTGTGCACAGCTACCTTGACTCGCACCAAAGATTCTCAATCTGATTTAGATCGGGACTTTGACTAGGCCATTCCAGGACCTTGATTTTATTTTTCAACCATTCTGAAGTAGGTTTTGATGTGTGCTTTGGAACGTCCAGTTGCATTTTAAACCAAGTTTTGTAGCGGAAGGTTTCAGATTGGTTAATATCTTTTGGTATGCTATGGAATCCATTTTACCATGTATTGGAATTAAATTCCCTGTGCCATTAGAGGAAAAACAACCCCATAGAAGGATATTGCCACCTCCATGCTTGACAGTAGGTATGGTGTTCTTTTCTTTGTATGCCTCACCAGACTTTCTCCAAACGTAATGACTATCAGCGTGACCAAATAGCTCAATTTCTGTTTCATCAATCCACAAAACCTTTGACCAGAACTTTAAGTGACTTGCCCTTGTGACGTTTTTCTAAGAGTGGCTTTTTCCTGCAACCATTGAGACCTTCACCATGCAATACGACTTATGGTTGAAATGGAAACCCACTTGCAGCCAGTTCACTTTGAATGTCTTTGGCAGTCAATCTCGGATTGTTATTAACCTTCCTCACGATTCTTCTACTTGTTCTTGGTGAAATAACCTTCGTTCTTCCAGACCAAGGGAGCGTTGTGACGGTACCATGAGTCTTGTACTTCTTCATAATAGAAACAGTAGTTGAAATTGGGATACTGAAATGCTTGGAAATCTTCCTGTATCCTTCTCCAGCTTTATGACGATAAATAATGGTCTGAGAGTCTTCAGATAACTCTTTTACTTTTTCCCATATTGACTTATTGGTAATGACAGCAATCCTCCTATGCCTAACCCTTTTATACTTTTGCAAAAAAAGACAAATAATTGTAGACTTCCTATTTCTTGTAATTTCCTCATCCACAAAAGCAAAACTTTTGCTATACAAGATTGTTTGAGATTTCTAGAAATAATTCTATTGGTATGTGAACTTCTGACTAAAACTGTATGTGTGTATATATGTGTGTGTGTGTATATATATATATATATATATATATATATATATAAAAAAAAACACACAATTGACTTAACCCTAAAATTCTAGGTGATGCAGATTTTATGGCTGTAGATGTGTTTGACAGTGTAAATGAAGATGAGAGCTTGTCTTTCATCTCACATTAATGGTGCAAAGAGTCTTGTGGCACTGCAATAGGAGGCATCTCCAAATGGTCTTCAGTAGACAGACATGTTGCTACAAACCTTGCTGAGCTCGTACTTTTTTAAAGTTTAAAGGATGTGATTGAAAAAAGGAAACAAGACAAATTGTAAAGCAAGTAACATAAATGATACTTGCTAGCTTAGTACAGCCTTACCATACTACTATTAATACATGCTTAGGTGACAGTAAATAAAGTCTTGCTTCCTTTTTACAGGTGAGACGATGCTCCCCAAAATACTTAGAAGTCACCTGTAGTCAAAAAGGCTTTACAATTGGGGTTAAATAAAATATGCTACAGTATTGTTCTCTTATGACGAGCATGTCTGGCTGTGCACATTTCTGGTAAATGTTCGACTTCCCATAGGTAGCTGTACAAAAACAGGATAGGTGGAGGGAGTGCCGGTTTGTGCAGCCCTTCAAGTTCAAGCTGATTTTGCTGTTTTATTATATTTCACTTGGGATTCCAGTTTTGACATTATTTTCTTGGTTTCAGATTTACCTCTACTCCTGTACAAAAGTTTGTGATGGAAGGAACTGTGTAGCACAAAGAATGTGAACCTGGACGGCATTTTTAGGAATAGATCGAGGGTGTCCTGTATGTAACCAGCTACACACGTGTTGAAGAAACAGGCTTATTATTGGGTGTGACAGTTGACGACATGAAAACATTTACAGGAATTGTTCTAATGATGAGTGTGCTATGCTACCTGCAGACTGAATTATTAGGAGCCATGCACAAGACTCCCAGCAATAGCTGATGCAATGAGTAGACAGAGGTATTGCTTTATGTGGTCATAGTTTAAAATGGTGGTTGACACACTAGTCCCAGGAGAATGGGCGCAAAGTAAGTTGTGGAATGTAGACTTGTAATTGCTTTTTAAGGGTTTATTGGTAGGTATTAAAATAAAATCCATTCATGTTGATTTTAAAAACAAGAAAGCTGTCCTTGCCTCCCCTATACAGTTGAGTACCAATCCATGACAATTCACTTCTGCATTGAGAGTTTTAAAAGCCGATTGGAAGCTAATGTTCCTCTCGACCAGGGTGCTGACATGTTTACTGCTGTACCGAGGCCATGAACTGTCAACCCTTTTCCACAGATGCAGTTGTATGGGAAACCTGCTGGAGTAGATGAAGCAGTTCTGTGGTTGTACAGGACCTTGAGTGAAAGAACACGTTTGTATTTTGATCAATGTTTTACCAGCATCCCTTTGTTGGATATCCTTCACGCTAAAGATTTTGGGGGTACAGGCTCCTTTATGCAGACCAGAATACCAAAACCTGTATGACTGCAGGGCATTGGTGCACCCATGCCGACATGGGTCTGTACAGGTGGACGACAAGCTGTGTGTTGTGAAATTGCAGCGTGAGAAAGCCGTTCTGAGTGGAGTAAAAGTAGATAAGTGCAGTTAACTCCTGGCTCCAGTATAGACAAGATCAATTTGACTTGGGGAATGCAAAGAGGGATATTATGGAGTAACTTGGGTTCAGGCTGGAACTAGCCAAAACTAATTGCTGGCAGACCAGACTTAATAGGAAGATTGATTGCAAGCTGCTCCAGTAATGATTATGAAGAGTGCCAGTCTCCTTCACAGACCACTGCACCTCTGCCTGCAAAAGTGTTTTGTATGAAAGAAGCCAACATGCCTGAAATGGCGTTGATAAGGAACTTTGGGTACATTTGCTGTGGCAAGTGTCTTGTTTCTTTGCCTGACAGCAGAGGAATTTTTACATGGTATTTCAGGAATAAAACACCCTGAGGCACAATGTACAGCAAGAAAGGCTGTTTCTATAGGCAGAACCTTGACTTAAGAATTAACCGAAGTATCTTTACTGATTTTTATGAAAATGCTTATGGCAGTCGAGCGGTCTAATTCAGTGCATGGGCACCAATGAAGCGATCTTTCCGTGAGGAAATCAAATTTGTCTTCTATTGAATAGGCACTAGGAACAAAAAAAAGGGGTCAGATTCCCTTTTTTTTTTGATGGTACATTCAGAATCGGAGTCTCGAATAACTGGCATGTATTATAAATGTTTGCAGAGTCAAGAGTCCTACATATCTTCTGCACAGTTGTCTGATTTCAGTCAGTTGTTCTTGTGATGCAATGAAGAGAATATTAGGGACTTCTACAAACTTCAGTACTACTTTAAGAAGACTAACAATTTTTTGGTAAAAATGTTGACAAAGAAAACGGCAAGCGTATCCTATGACTGTGGTCAGGAACAAGCAGCTTTGTATATCGGTCAGACCCAGGTAATGGAATGAACAACTACCCTTGAAACTGGCTTTGGATGGCAATTTGTGCCCAGGAGAGTAACATTGTAAATTTGCAGGGAAAAAGTGTATGTTAAGCTTTGATTTAGTTGGAGGCATGAGATGCCGGTGGGCTATATGTGGGCATATTTTTTAAAGTTAAAAACACACTGGTAAGTAATGTCTGTTTTGCTTGTTTTTTCTCAACCTACAGTACCATAACCGCTGTTGTGTGTGGGTTGTGTGGTGTGTGGTTTTTTTTTTTTTTATATCTATATATCTATATCTATCTCTCTATCTCTCTGAGATCAAATGTCCAGGAAACCACAAAAAAACAATGTACTGTAAAATTAATTTGTCCAGAACAGTCGGCAGTCAGTCAGTCTAAAATCTAAAAAAAAAAAAAAAAAAAAAAGAAAATATATATTGTACAGATACAGTTCCTAAATTGGTGACGAATATAAAAAATTCAGTTTGTGTGATTTTGTAGCTTTTATTGGGTACAGA
Organism: Acipenser ruthenus; assembly: GCF_902713425.1. Lineage (NCBI taxonomy): Eukaryota > Metazoa > Chordata > Actinopteri > Acipenseriformes > Acipenseridae > Acipenser > Acipenser ruthenus. Next base: position 51,363,473 of record NC_081194.1, on the reverse strand, counting down.
GCTCCAGGGGAAAACGAACAAAAAAAAAAAAAAAACAGGGAAGAACGTGATCTACTACAGGGCATCGTGGTGATTGAAGTTCTGCGCTGGTGATGACCTAAATCGAAAGCAATAGAAAAAAACATGCAGGATTAAAAATAGCCACAATAACCCAACCGCCAAAGACAGTATTTACCTGCTAGATGCTTTAAAAACAAGCCAAGTCTGGCTGGATAAATGCCAATCTGGCAGCACTGATCAAGTGGGGAGTAGCCTAAAAGTCCAGTGCGAGACGCATGCATTACCTATTAAATGTTACTCAAGTTCAATGTACAAATAAAACGTGAACTTGTTTAAGTTGTTTGAGAAATCTATTTTTAATTGGCGTTCTGGTACTTTTTTAAGATTCATCCTTACAGCATGTGAATGTGGTACTGTATGTGTAATAAATCTACATTTCTGAATAACCTGAAGCCTTGTAATTGTCTAACTTTTGTGTTTTTGTATTGTTTTAAAGGATTTGTTTCGCAGACCCTGATTTTTAGCTTCCTTAAACCATTGGGTAGTCCAAGATTAGGGTGAATCGGAATCTGTGAAACTAGGTATTGGATATATTTGAATGCCCTGCTCTCGCTCACTTGAGTCTGTGCAATGAGCGAAGTCATTTGTGTGCTACTTGCCAGTTACGTATCTGTCTTATTTCGTTATCGGTTGCCTACGGTATACAGAGGCACATTTATACAATCGCTTGTGCGGAAGTGATCTTGATTAAAATGGCATGCATTCAATTCCACCAACCCCTTTATCTTTCATTGTTTTCATTTGTTTGGTTCTATTTTCTTCCTCCTTAGGGCATTGTGGATCCAGACACTCCACTGCGGACTACAGGTATGGTTGGTTTGTTTAAGCACAGTGGCTTTCATTTTTAGAGGCTCACGATATACATCTATTCACTGTTGTATTTTAAGCACATACATGTTTTATTCTAGTCTGCTAATTAAGGGATTTGGTCACTAAAACAATGATCTTTTCTGCGTGATCATTTGATGAATTGTGGTAACAATCATTTGAAGTAATGCTTAAATTGCAAAAGGTGGTGATGTCTGTCTTGGAACAATCTGGCACCAGTTCACTTTGTTTAGTCATTTTGATTAAAGTACAGTATGACTGTAAATACTATTATTGACAAGCACTTCTAGCCATTTTTGATGCCTGCATTAATTTAGTAATTCTTATTGCAATTACTATAATCTGACATTTTTTCATAAGTCTGAGAAACTTTTCAGTTAATCAGTTCTACTTGCCTGCCAGCAATACCAAAGGAAACATCCAGATCACAGGGCCAGCAGCAGGTTTCTGTTGACCCTGGGCAATTGACTAGTCTGTCGTGAAATCTTGAATATAAATACTGTAATTAATAGGACCAGAAAAGATGATAAACCTATAATACAGCTTAATGAGAAAGTAGTCTTAAATTACATTGATAGTATTTTTTGTTTGTTTTATTAAACATGTACATTTTAAAAGGCAATCCTGGTAATTTTTTTTTAATAGTTTTTAAACTTCATTCTACAAAAAAAATAATCTCCCTTTCTAGTGTCCCCATGGCTTAACAGAGTATACAGTATCTTGGTCTAACATTGAAGTTACTTTATTTATTTCCCCCCCCCAGGAGTGGAACCAATATTTCATGGCTTTTTCCCTCTTAGAGTCTGCCATGTTACCTTGTTCGAAGATTATGGAGATTTATTTTCCCCTGTGTTTTTGGGCTCAAACCCGCCGCCTATCTGGTGCAACTGGACTATTGTGGCTGACCAAGGGAAGCAAATTATTTTGCACTTGTACCATTTTGCATCCAAGGAAAACTGTGACATGAATGAAGATCAAATCATCTTTGAAGAGCTTCCCGCTAGGATGGAACCGCATACATTGAGTAGATGCTGGAGCGAAGAATTTTATACTTCTCAATCCAATATTCTTTATGTGTTTTGGCTTTCCATGGGCAATCCAAGCATTAGTAATGGAGGATTCTATGGGAATTATGATGTTTTTGATGATGAGAGAAGTATTGTTCCTACTACTGTAGAGCAGTGGTCTTTTCCCCTCGGACAACTGGGTGAACATGTGGCAAGTAAAAATCTGGACTTGTTGAGCACCACTTTATTTTTGACACAAAGTGAGAAATTTAGCACCGAAGACCAAGAAGATATTGGCAATACTGCGTACCCAGGGCACACTAAGTTTTATAAGCATCTGACAACTCAAAGTGAAACTGAATATCTTGAAGGCTATAAACATGACCAACACCCACAAAGGATAACTACTCCAACTGCAATGGAAAGTGAAGAGCAATATCTAGAAAATAAACACGACCAACTTTCACAAAGTAGAACTACTCCTAATGTAATGGAAAGTGAAGCAGAATCTTCAGATCACAATCGTGACAAACATTCACAAATGATTACTCCTCCAAATGCAACGGAAAGTGAAGAGGAATCTTTTGAAAGTTATAAACGTGGCCAGCATGCAACAGAAAATGAAACAGAATATCTAGAAAACTATAAACATGATCAACATTCACAAAGGATTACTCCTCCTCCAAATGCAATGGAAAGTGAAACTAAATATATAGAAAAATATAAACTTGGCCAGTATGTAGAAGAAAGTGAAAAAGAATATCGAGTAAAAGAACACGACCAACATTCACAAAGGATTACTACTCCTCCAAATGCAATGGAAAGTGAAACTAAATATATAGAAAACTATAAACTTGGCCAGTATGTAGAAGAAAGTGAAAAAGAATATCGAGTAAATGAACACGACCAACATTCACAAAGTAGAACTACTCCTAATGTAATGGAAAGTGAAGCAGAATCTTCAAATCACAATCGTGACAAACATTCACAAAGGATTACTACTCCTCCAAATGCAACGGAAAGTGAAGAGGAATATTTTGAAAGTTATCAACATGGCCAGCATGCAATAGAAAGTGAAACTGAACATCTAAAAAACTCTAAACATGACCAACATTCACAAAGGATTACTACTCCAACTACAATGGAAAGCGAAACAGAATATGTGGAAAACAGCCCTGAACAGCATCCACATAGAATTACTCCAAATGCAATGGAAAAGGAAGAATATCGAGCAAATTATAAAAATGACTTGCATGCAATGGATAATGAAGTGGAATATCAAGAAAACAGCCATCAACATTCGCAAATGACATCTTCTTCAAATGCAGAAGAAAGTGAAGAGGAATATCTAGAAAATTCTAACCTGTTTGCAGTGGAAAGTGAAATAGATCTCAAAAACTCTAAACCTGACCAATATTCACAAGAGATTACTACTCCAAATGCAATGGAAGTAGAGGAATACCTAGAAAACTATAAACATGACCAGCATGCAAAGGAAACGGAATATCAAGTAAATGAACATGACCAGCATTCCCAAAGGATTACTACTCCAAATGCAACGGAAAGGGAAGAGGAATATCTAGAAAACTATAAACATGGCCAGTATGCAATGGAAACGGAATATCAAGTAAATGAACATGACCAGCATTCCCAAAGGATTACTACTCCAAATGCAACGGAAAGTGAAGAGGAATCTTTTGAAAGTTATAAACGTGGCCAGCATGCAACAAAAAATGAAACGGAATATCTAGAAAACTCTAAACATGACCAACATTCACAAAGGATTACTACTCCAACTACAATGGTAAGCAAAACGGAATATGTAGAAAACAGCCCTGAACAGCATCCACATAGGATTACTCCAAATGCAATGGAAAAGGAAGAATATCGAGCAAATTATAAAAATGACTTGCATGCAATGGATAATGAAGTGGAATATCAAGAAAACATCAGTCAACATTCGCAAATGACAACTTCTTCAAATGCAGAAGAAAATGAAGAGGAATATCTAGACAATTATAAACATGGTCAGTATGCAACGGAAAGTAAAACAGAATTTCTAAACTATGAACATGACCAAGAGTCCCAAAGGATTATTACTCTAAATGCAATGGAGAGTGAAGAGGAATATCTAGAAAATTCTAACCTGTTTGCAGTGGAAAGTGAAATAGATCTCAAAAACTCTAAACCTGACCAATATTCACAAGAGATTATTACTCCAAATGCAATGGAAGTAGAGGAATACCTAGAAAACTATAAACATGACCAGCATGCAAAGGAAACGGAATATCAAGTAAATGAACATGACCAGCATTCCCAAAGGATTACAACTCGAAATGCAACGGAAAGGGAAGAGGAATATCTAGAAAACTATAAACATGACCAGCATGCAAAGGAAACGGAATATCAAGTAAATGAACATGACCAACATTCACAAAGGATTACTACTCCAAATGCAACGGAAAGGGAAGAGGAATCTTTTGAAAGTTATAAACATGACCAGCATGCAAAGGAAACGGAATATCAAGTAAATGAACATGACCAGCATTCCCAAAGGATTACTACTCCAAATGCAACGGAAAGGGAAGAGGAATATCTAGAAAATTATAAACATGGCCAGTATGCAATGGAAGGTAAAACAGAATATCTAAACTATGAACATGACCAAGATTCCCAAAGGATTACTACTATAAATGCAATGGAAAGTGAAACTAAATATATAGAAAACTATAAACATGGCCAGTATGCAGAAGAAAGTGAAACTGAACATCTAAAAAACTCTAAACATGACCAACATTCACAAAGGATTACTACTCCAACTACAATGGAAAGCGAAACAGAATATGTGGAAAACAGCCCTGAACAGCATCCACATAGAATTACTCCAAATGCAATGGAAAAGGAAGAATATCGAGCAAATTATAAAAATGACTTGCAGGCAATGGATAATGAAGTGGAATATCAAGAAAACAGCCATCAACATTCGCAAATGACATCTTCTTCAAATGCAAAAGAAAATGAAGAGGAATATCTAGACAATTATAAACATGGCCAGTATGCAACAGAAAGTAAAACAGAATTTCTAAACTATGGACATGACCAAGAGTCCCAAAGGATTATTGCTCTAAATGCAATGGAGAGTGAAGAGGAATATCTAGAAAATTCTAACCTGTTTGCAGTGGAAAGTGAAATAGATCTCAAAAACTCTAAACCTGACCAATATTCACAAGAGATTACTACTCCAAATGCAATGGAAGTAGAGGAATACCTAGAAAACTATAAACATGACCAGCATGCAAAGGAAACGGAATATCAAGTAAATGAACACAACCAACATTCCCAAAGGATTACTCCTCCAAATGCAATGGAAAGTGAAGAGGAATATTTTGAAAGTTATCAACATGGCCAGCATGCAATAGAAAGTGAAACTGAACATCTAAAAAACTCTAAACATGACCAACATTCACAAAGGATTACTACTCCAACTACAATGGAAAGCGAAACCGAATATGTGGAAAACAGCCCTGAACAGCATCCACATAGAATTACTCCAAATGCAATGGAAAAGGAAGAATATCGAGCAAATTATAAAAATGACTTGCATGCAATGGATAATGAAGTGGAATATCAAGAAAACAGCCATCAACATTCGCAAATGACATCTTCTTCAAATGCAGAAGAAAGTGAAGAGGAATATCTAGAAAATTCTAACCTGTTTGCAGTGGAAAGTGAAATAGATCTCAAAAACTCTAAACCTGACCAATATTCACAAGAGATTACTACTCCAAATGCAATGGAAGTAGAGGAATACCTAGAACACTATAAACATGACCAGCATGCAAAGGAAACGGAATATCAAGTAAATGAACATGACCAGCATTCCCAAAGGATTACTACTCCAAATGCAATGGAAAGTGAAGAGGAATCTTTTGAAAGTTATAAACATGGCCAGCATGCAAAGGAAACGGAATATCAAGTAAATGAACATGACCAGCATTCCCAAAGGATTACTACTCCAAATGCAATGGAAAGTGAAGAGGAATCTTTTGAAAGTTATAAACATGGCCAGCATGCAAAGGAAACGGAATATCAAGTAAATGAACATGACCAGCATTCCCAAAGGATTACTACTCCAAATGCAATGGAAAGTGAAGAGGAATCTTTTGAAAGTTATAAACGTGGCCAGCATGCAACAAAAAATGAAACAGAATATCTAAACTCTAAACATGACCAACATTCACAAAGGATTACTACTCCAACTACAATGGAAAGCAAAACGGAATATGTAGAAAACAGCCCTGAACAGCATCCACATAGGATTACTCCAAATGCAATGGAAAAGGAAGAATATCGAGCAAATTATAAAAATGACTTGCATGCAATGGATAATGAAGTGGAATATCAAGAAAACATCAGTCAACATTCGCAAATGACAACTTCTTCAAATGCAGAAGAAAATGAAGAGGAATATCTAGACAATTATAAACATGGTCAGTATGCAACGGAAAGTAAAACAGAATTTCTAAACTATGGACATGACCAAGAGTCCCAAAGGATTATTACTCTAAATGCAATGGAGAGTGAAGAGGAATATCTAGAAAATTCTAACCTGTTTGCAGTGGAAAGTGAAATAGATCTCAAAAACTCTAAACCTGACCAATATTCACAAGAGATTACTACTCCAAATGCAATGGAAGTAGAGGAATACCTAGAAAACTATAAACATGACCAGCATGCAAAGGAAACGGAATATCAAGTAAATGAACACGACCAACATTCACAAAGGATTACTACTCCAAATGCAACGGAAAGGGAAGAGGAATATCTAGAAAATTATAAACATGACCAACATGCAAAGGAAACGGAATATCAAGTAAATGAACATGACCAGCATTCCCAAAGGATTACTACTCCAAATGCAACGGAAAGGGAAGAGGAATATCTAGAAAATTCTAACCCGTTTGCAGTGGAAAGTGAAATAGATCTCAAGAACTCTAAACCTGACCAATATTCACAAGAGATTACTACTCCAAATGCAATCAAAAGTGAAGACAAATATGTAGGAAATGATACAGATTACCACAATGGAATAGCAAGTGAACCAGTATATATAGAAAACTATCAACACCCACAAAGGATTACTACTCAAAATGCAGTGGGAAGTGAAGAGGAAAATCTAGAAAATGACCATCATGTAATTGCTAGTTTTACGAACAAACCATTTTTGCAGACTACTCCAGTAAGTGATGTGCAGGACACAAGCCTGCTGAAAACTGTTCATTTTGATACCTTTCTAACACCCTTGCAGTCAAAACTGCCTGAAATCCAGTCTGAGGCTTTTGACTTTGCAGATTTGGATACAATGGCTGCTTTGGATTTGAGCGATGACCTTGAACCAACCAGAGTTCAGTCCTTCTCTTTGAAAAGTAAGATGTTTCTTGGGATGCACGACACTTCCTCCGAAGAGAGGTTTGTAGTAGATGCACAGCCTCTAAATAAAGCTTGGCTAGAAGACATTGATGGTGTTTGTAATTCTTGTGATTCTTCCCGAGTATCTGTGGTAGGTACAAATGGAAAAGATGTTGCAGAAAGTTTGAGCCCTACTTTATTATTTGCAAAAAAGTTTAAGCAGTCTGAAACCTTTGCAGATAAAAGCAATAGTGCATCATACCTTCCGATATCTACAGCAAATTATTTGAACACATTTGAATCCAATCAAGCAAACCATAACACCATAGAAGTGTCACAGGTGGTCCTTCAAAGCAGGTTTGAAAGTCTAGATGGTGGGGAAGACAATGAAATTAGTCCCATATGGACCAATGGGGATTCCAATTACAGGGTTAATGGCGATCAAACTGGTTATGTCGCCCCAGCACTTTTAGAGGAGGATCCTGAAATTAACCAACAATTAAAATTCACCACTCCATCTGAATCTACATCATCTCTTAAGCAAGATGGCATTGAAGTACAGATACAAACTGGGAAACTCTGGACCAATGCAGCTTGGGAAGAATCGATTGGAACCACAGATGGGTCTTCTATCAATAGAAATGCGATAAACTCCTTTGCAGAGAAGAGAGTGGATGATGCCAGCCCTCTAGAGCCACTCCATGAAGACCCAACCTCAATAGCACATGCCTTAAACTTCTCTGTTGGTTTGTATTTGCTTTTCAAAATAAACTCTTCATAATCATTCAGAATTTATTTTTTTTATAAATGATTTTTTCTGCTTTTCACAGATCAGACTAGTGTGTACAGATCCCACAGAAATGTTACTCCACTCGTTCATTTTCCTGGAGGTAATGATATATACACTTACTTGGGTGTTTATTTTGATTTTTGGTAGCATTTAAGTCATTTAAACCAAGTAATAATCTTAATCCTGTTAATAATCAACAGCAGCCTTCTATGAAAGATAAAGGATGAAACTAAGTGGTAGTTCAGTAAAGTTTGTGCTGGATTTTTATGCAGAAATTCAACCCTTCAGGGTCTTAATAATAAACAGTGGCTTTGACTAATTATTGTACTGGTGTACATATCCCTGTGCTGATTTTATTGACCTACTTAACATTAGTACATATAATGTACAGTGAAACAAGGTCTGTAATTTCAGGATGGCAGTGTTTTTAGATCCTTCCCTGTTTGCTCATTATAATGCCCAAGACTTGGTTATTCCCATTTCAACCTGCATTTTTACAGAAGACATGCATTTGCTTTTGATGCATTGAAAACCACATTAGCTGGTTTAACAGACCTTGATTAGCACTAACTTTGGACTACCTTACCTACTGCAAGATGTATCATTCGGTACTCCAAGCTTAATACTGTATAGCCCTAAAAAATAATGCTGCTATGAAACTGGTGTGGACCAATTGCCCAAAACCTCATCACATTGTGCTGATTTGGCATGGATGACCCGATAGTACTGCCAAAAGTGTATGCTTAATTTACTTCCGGGTTCATAAACATGCTGTACAGTTCTGCTGGAGATTCTCCTTTAGCTTGCTTAGGGACCTGCAAGTTGAGAGTTTATGCACATGTCAGTGACAACTGCATGTTGCACAATTTCACATTTAAAACATGACATTCCCGACTGTTGCATCTAGATATTCTGATTTAAGACCCTGTGTTCTCATTTTCAGAGCATTTGTTTGAAGTATCTATTGAAATGCAAATCAATCGCACAGGAAAAGAGAACTTGAAGGATTTGGAAAGGACACTCTTGACATTGTTGGAGAATCTGGTGAGCAGGTTTTTATTTAATAATGAACAAAGAATGGTAATGAGAATTGCTTCCAATACAGTAAACGTTTTATACCCATATGACCAAAAGTTTTGCATCATCTAGAATGTTATGATTGAGACAGAAAATAACATGGGTTAGATCTTTATATATAGAGATCGCGGTAAATGTACGTATTTCACGGGTAGGTTGTGGAATAAAATTAGGATTTCGCTGACCTGTTTAAACATTAAATAAATCCACGTAGGCCTAAATAGTGGTACTTGCTTCCTTACTAAAAAAGAGTGCTGTCATTTGTTAAAGGCAAGCATGCAGCATCCCCCTGCATTTCACTTGCCCAGACATTGAGCCTGCACGTTCTGCATCCACTGAATTGGTTGGACGTTAAGGCAAAGCATATATTACTTTAACAAATGTAATATATGCAGCACGTTCGTTGTCATGTTATTTGTCCCATCCAATTTATTTTATTATTACTGAGTCAAAACAAAGAAAACGTGGCTATTCGGGTCAAATTCCAACTGCGAATAAGTAAGCAGCAGGTTGAAATGAGGTAGCTGTGCTGGATCTTTGTAGTACTGATTTAATTTGCCGACAGGAATACCTTTTTGTCTGGGCTGACTTTCCAATTTGGTTTATGAAATCGCCCATTTATTATTTTCTCCCAATTTGGCATATCAAATTATTTTTAGGCTCAGCTCACCGCTATCACCTGACTATAGGGCGCATCCTGCACTCCACACGGAATACCTATACAGGTACGCCGTTCGGGAGTCCCCGTATTTGGTTTTTATATTTCAATTAAACTGTTAATGACACAACTTCGACGTGGCAGTGGAACTATGTTTTTCTTTCTGTTTTTATAACAAGCAGAATTGGGCTTGTATTTTTAAAACGTCGCTTTAATTTAGAATTTTAGAATCCTATCCCCACCAGTTCAACCAAGAAAACTAGTACTACTAAAGAAAAAAAATAAATTGATATTATTAATTGGTATTATAAATTGTAATTGGTATAAACACCCCCACTCCCGTCCCTCTGAAATGGATTGGCCTTCGGTTTTGGGCTTGTTTTGAAAGGCAGTGTCGCGCAGCTTTTTTTTTTTTTTTTCTCTCGAGACTTGGCAACACTTGCCATTGTAACCGTCTGTTTTGGTGTTTCAGACACCTTGGACTATACAGAAATAACAATGACGGTTACAATGGAAAGCAAAAATCGACGAACATAATGAAAACCATACAGTTCCACTTAATAAATTGTAGGGATTTACATGCTGAATTGGAACCACGAATGTTATTATAATGGAACCTTACGCTATATAGTAAGTTTATGCATCATGTGCGCTTTCGTTGTTAAATATCGAAGTTGCGTCATTTTAAGTTTTCAATTCTAATTTTTCAGGAACAGTGTGACTGTGTGGAACGTCCAAAATGCTAGACAATAATTCATCAGATTTGTTCAGAAACTGTTAAGGAGATGGAATTTGTGGCCGAATTCGACTTTCCCACTCTACGGTGTGTAGACGATTGTGCATGCGTCAGGAAATGCAAATGAAAACCAAATACGAAGGATGAAAAAATGCAATATTTTTTTAGCTCGGATCATGCGCAAAGACCTCATTCCGAAAGGAAATGCATTATTTGCTAGTTTATTTGATACGTGCCAATAATGCAAACATTCCAAATCAGCTGGATATATATATATATATATATATATATATATATATATATATATATATATATATATTATATACACTTTGTGGATGTATATTGAAACACCGTGCTGCTATAATTGTGGGTAGGTCCCTTCATAAGTTGGAAATGAACTGCCTTCGTTTCCTTTTCCCGCAACCACTTACAGCACAGATGTGTGTGTGTGTGTGTGGTTTTTTTTTTTTATTGATTGCAGCATTACAACATGCGAATGAAACATGTACAGTGTCAAAGATGTCTACTACACAAAACGAAAGCAGGTACAAGTTCCTTCCTTATGGAAAATTGAGGGACCCATGTTTGTCACACAGATTAGTGGTAATATAGTTTATACAACGCTTAATTGGCATGCGCCGATACGTTTCGGCGTACCTGCGAGGGTACATGCTTTTTTGGCTCGGAAGAGATGCTCAAGAACAAGTATGCAGATGTTTGGGCGCATACGGATTATTATACAATGACCAAATACATTCATAACAGCAAGGTGGGATAGTTTTGTTTTATCTTTCATGTAGTGCTGATATGTACCCTTTTAAGTACATGGAAAATTACAAAGCTATGTAATTAAATTAATTTATTGTCATTTTTAGCAGGTTTAATTCGGTCTTATGAGGCAAAATGTGTTAATTCTACAGGATGATGCAGAACCTTTGGCCATAGCTGTAGCTGCTCAATTTCTTTGTAACCCTCCACATTTTAATGAATTTAATTTCTTCAATAAGTAGTCATTGTTTTAGAATTTGAATCAAACAAGATTGTAGAGCAACAGGTTTAGGGGGAATGAAAGCATCTAAATGCGTTTCATATTTTATTTAACTTTGCAGATAAAAGATGATTTGAAGGATTTCCATCCACCCAAAAGCATCACTCTGAAAAGAGTTAAAAGGTACAGTACCTATATTGACAGTTAATACTTTCCCCATTGGGAACAGACATGGATATACCATACTGCATATCTCCTTATAAACCAATGGTTTGTATTGTGTTGCTGAGTTTGTTCAGAATTCTCGGGCAGCTGAGATTCTTGCCAAGAGCACACCTTCTAAACCTTGGCATGTTCTGAATCCACCACGTTCTTTATTTTACCATAACATAAATGTAATGATTTGAATTGCCCACAGAACTAACAAATACCAAATGATCAACAATATATAAAATATAGGTATATCAAAGAACTGGAGAAGTGTGTGTGGTGCTGGAGACCCTATTCCTCCAAAGAAATGACATTCTAGGAATTGTAAAGTAGGTAGTGTATGTGTGAAATTACCAATTATGAATACATGCCTGTATTTTAAATCGTATCCAGAACTTGTAGAAATGTTGTATATTTAACTCTCATGGGAGCCCAAAGCTAAGGATCTGCATGAGCTTTCTTATTGTTGCAGGTTGAAATCAGGTCTTATGTTCATATTATGGCTGCACTTTGGCTTTGGAGAGAAAAGCATGCATGTGTCGATTCAGTCTTGCTTGCAGAGACTTGTGAACAGGCCTGTGACAAATCTGGGGATCAAGAATGCTCTTGTGAGTTCAGTATCGACAGAAGGTAATGTATTTTAGTGCTCGAGAACCAAGGGAGTAGTGGGGAAAGATTGTTTGATTTGAAGAACTACAGCAACGTAACATTTTGCATTTTCTAACTTGAACTCCACTTTGTGGTGCAAAATACCTTTTAGACTCTCTAGTCGCAGGCTGTGTAGGTATATTTAATTTTACATTGAGTGACGCTGACAAACGTTGCTGTGCGTCTGCTTGGTGTATTTTTGCATCTTGGTGCACAGACTGATAGCACTATGTAACACAATTTTTGTTCCTGGGTAGTAAGTGTTATTTCCTAAATGCTTATGCCTCAAAAGTATAGAAAATGGCTATTATTCCCCACAAACTTTGCTTTTGTGACCAGGACAGTGATATTTTGAAATTTACCTATTTCCAATGAGAAAACGGGCAAATTTGTTTCTGTTCGTTCACATAGTCAGAAAAAAACAACATATGAATCCAAATTAACATGTATTTGTACTAAAGTAATACAAAAATGACTACAAAAGATTTAGAAGTGAGTAGTTTTTCGAGATTTACGATTATACTGTAAATCACTTTCACGAATCAGCCCCCAAATGTAGTCTTCCATCATGTTCTCGTTATACTGTCCTTGGTAGCGGCGTGCAAAGTCCAGTATATCCTGGTGGAAGCGCTCGCCTTGCTCCTCAGAGTACGCTCCCATGTTCTCCTTGAATTTATCAAGATGAGCATCAAGGATATGGACTTTGAGGGACATCCTACAGCCCATTGTGCCGTAGTTCTTCACCAGAGTCTCAACCAGCTCCACATAGTTTTCGGCCTTGTGATTGCCCAGGAAGCCCCGAACCACTGCGACAAAGCTGTTCCAAGCCGCTTTCTCCTTACTAGTGAGCTTCTTGGGGAATTCATTGCACTCCAGGATCTTCTTTATCTGTGGTCCGACGAAGACACCGGCTTTGACCTTTGCCTCAGACAGCTTAGGGAAGAAGTCTTGAAGGTACTTGAAGGCTGCCGACTCCTTATCTAGAGCTCTGACAAATTGTTTCATAAAGCCCAATCTGATGTGCAGTGGTGGCATCAGCACCTTCCGGGGGTCCCAGTCGTACTCATCATACTTCAAGGCGTCCAGCAAGGTCTTGATGCTGTTGTAATCCTCTGAGGTGCACAGAGTGAGCCAGGGGAAGAGACGGGTACTTGTTAAATCTCGAAAAACTACTCTCTTCTAAATCTTTTGTAGTCATTTTTGTATTACTTTAGTATAAATACATGTTAATTTGGATTCATATGTTGTTTTTTTCTGATTATGTGAACGAAAAGACACATTCGCCCGTTTTCTCATTGGAAATAGGTAAATTTCAAAATATCACTGTCCTGGTCACAAAAGCAAAGTTTGTGGGGAATAATAGCCATTTTCTATACTTATACATAAGCAATTAGGAAATAACACTTACTACCCAGGAACAAAAAAAAAAAAAAAAAAAAAATAATTGTTACATGGTGTAGTCACAGAAGTGTTGCCACTGTACACAATGCAAGATATTCAAGAAAAAGTTACACAAGCATTTAGTTAACATTAGCCACTTTAAGGATTGTTTCTAAACTACCAGAGATGTCTGTTTTTAGCAAGTCAAATACTTTATTGCTACATTTCAAATGATTAAATCTTGACCTTTTTTAAGGTTATGGCTGTGGGTTTAAACATAGTTCCATAACATTTTAGTTTTTTTCTGATTGCGTAGAGTAGAGGTTTTGGGGGTACTTCCAGGGTCACAGAGGTTACACAGGATGACTAAAAGGCAAACAAGAAAGTGAAGGAAAGTAATGGTTGAATTTATTCTCTAAAAACCACTGTGTATAAATATTTAATTTGGTTAACAACTCAAAGGTTAGCATAGTTTCAATGATCATCCACCTCTACACATGCGTGATTTCTATTGAGTGGATTGATGCAGGCGTCTGGCGATTCTTCCTACGGAGAGCTCTGCTCGGAGCACACTGTGATGCTCATGAAACTTGCAGTTTTCAACTTGTATAACTGAATACTAATTGGTGAAGCACAATCTTTCCGCATTTTTATTTAAAGCTTAAATGCTCCGGGAAACAGAGTAATCGCAATACTCCTACTTTGATTTCTGTTTTATTCGGTGCGGCTGCATTTATGTAACAGCAATAGCTGTTGGTTTAATTTGTTTTCGATTTTAGAGTACATCCAGATTATACAGTGTATTTGAGTCCAAAGTGAATACATTTGTTACTTGCAAAAGAATATGGAAGTTAGTGCAAAGTGATAGTTAGAGTCCTTTTTAGATATTTATGTTGGCTTTGTATGGGGGGCTGGAGGGATATTTGCTAATCAGATTATTTTGAGGAGAATTGTCATTTACAGTATTTTCACTGAATTGAGATTTATAGATAAGGTAAATGTAAATAGACAATTCAGAAGTGTTCTTTGGAAGTGTGACATTTTACACAAAGGTTTACATTTTTTTTTTATAATCCCCAATTACTTTCATGCAAATGCTTTTATCCAAATCCATATGACACCAGCTGTAAAATCTAAAAGTGCACAGTGTTCTCTAGAATGTTAGTTAAATTAACCTAATATTTATTTAGAAATAACTAAATGATCAATTTCCTGATACATTAATATAATAACATGTACTTCAGACCAAACATAGCTTGTGAAATATATTATGGCATTTTAATAGTTAACACTGAAGACCAGTTTTTTGTTTCCATTTTTCCCTTTTAATTCCAGAAAATTGTCTATTTGAATAAATAAATGTTGAGTCCTACAGCACTTTATCATTCTGTGCTGTTTTTAAATAGTTATTAGTACCCATTATGGAGTCATTCATAGCAGGAACATTCAGACACAATTCTAGTGGTCTCTGAAAAGTAATTCAAATTTCAAAACTCACAAATATATATCCAAATATTGTTTTTCGGTTAATTTAATTTGTTCAAAGTAGACGCAAGTAACAAGTTGATTTTTATTTGTCAGTAACACATGCACTGTTTGTTGGGAATGTAATGTTGCAGATGTGAACGAGTGCGGTACCGAGATGCTGCTGTGTGATGCCCATGCAGATTGCTTCAATGAGTTTGGCACTTACACATGCCAATGTCAGGAAGGCTTTGAAGATTGGTCTCGAGCAGGCTCAGGTGGCACGATTTGTGTTAATGTTGCAGGTATGTATTTTACTAAATGTATTTTACTATTGTCTTTTGTTGGTCAGTGCTGGTACAGCCAGCAAAACAAAAGCAAACTTAATCCAAAGAGGCTGATCACTAGATGGCACTGGTTTTAAAGACATTTGTCTAGTCTATGGAAAATGTAGTTAGAAGCTTCATATTCAATAAGGTATACTTTTTATGAATTATAAAAAATGTACAAAATCAAATAGATCTACAGGCTTTTTTCAGACCTGCTGTGCTGTCTTTGTTCGAAAACTGTTCAGTTTTACTGTATTGAATAACCAAGCATTAATGAAATAAAGCTTTAAATGAAATCGGGTAGGCCAGGGTTTAGTTTTACTGTATCTCGAGTATCTAATTTAGGTACTTGATGTAACTTTTAATGTATTTTATATATTTTCAGGTTCCAGATCGCCCACCCTTTTGGAAACCTTAACTGGGTTTGGATTTGTGTTAATTGTGTTTCTGCTGTTTTTCATGGTTGTGTTGGCTGTTGTTTATAAGAGACAGCAAAAAGGGACATTTGTTGTTCATTGTGAAAATCTGGAATCTGCAGTATTGCAGCAGTGTTTGCAAACTCACGGCTGTGGACTTCATCAAAAGGATTACTTGGTTGAGCCTAAAGAATGTGACTCTAGAGAAGGCTTGCCTCTTACTCAGTTTAAGTATTTCTGTGGTTCAGAAAGAATTGGTGATGGTATGTCTGGGAACACACAGGGAGATGACGTGAGTGTTGTTGACGAACGTGCAATGTTTTAACTACGTCGGCACTTTTTATAATCCTCAGCTATCCTATCGCTATAAGGTACATGTTGTGTAATTTTTAGTTTAGTTATTTTATTTTAAGTAATATTTAATGTTTAGTCTATCCATGTTAATGCTTTGGGTTCATATAGACCGACCAAAAGGTCTGTCCTAAGCAACTTGTTCTATGGCAACTGGATTTCGGCAGCAATTCTGTAAGAAACAAGGTGTATGTATGTATATGTGTGTGTATATGTATAATATATATATATATATATATATATATATATATATAACAAACACAATCCCTCATGTTTAATTTAAAAGTATATTATTGTTTGTACCTTATGCCTAAAAGTGTATAGCATATGATACTTGCCTGTGTGTCACAGATCTGCATGTAATGTGTATTTACCACTAGGGGTCAGACTGTATCTCCTTGTATTAGTCTGTTCCTGTCTTCATTAAAATCTCAACTGCTGTACTGGTGTGGTGTTGATCACTTGCTGGTTTTTATTATTTTTTTTTATATGGGGGTGGGGTTGGCATACAAAAACCATAACATTTTTCAAAAAACATATTGACTTTTGAGATGCATAGTGTGTTTGAGGAGGTTTTGTGTAAATATTCTACATAAAACTGTAGAAGTCAGAAGGTTAACGATTTGTAGAGGATTTAAGCTCTCTGTCTTTGTTTTACAACAGTGATTTTTTATTTATTTATTTTTTAACCCTAGTCTACAAGCAAGTTCTGCTACGTGTTCATGCGTTCCAATGGACGCAGTAATTCTGTGTAAACACTGTCTGGAATCCTATCCTGTGCTCACTACAGTACATGCCATCTTTAACCACCAACACCTGGGTCAATATATATAATATTTTATATATATATATATATATATATATATATATATATATATATATATATATATATATATATATAATGGCCTCCTGTTGTAATCAAACTTCCTGTTCCCATCTTATGGCACCAACAATTAGCAGAGTGATTTGTCAACAAAGTTTCCTCTTTCAGGCAATTTCTGTTTGTACTAAATGAAATGTATTTAAAAAAACAAAAGTAGTTGGATTGTGTCAAATGAAACGAAATCAATGTTCTATGATTATTATGCTGCCTCTAGAAGGAATATTTTGAATTCCATTCATCTCAGTCTTAATCCTGGGGCTCTGAATTCCCTCCATGAATCTACCTCTCTTTAGCAAAGTTCAAAGCCAATGTTTGACCTGCATAGTACACTTTGACCCAAAGGGACCTACTTTGTCAATTTGATCTGTCGTGATGTACTTGCGTTCGCAGGAGGCAAGTTTACAATAGTGAGATGCACATGGCTAGTGACTGAAGTCTAATCTGCGAATTACGATTTAGGCTCATTCTACTTTATGAAGAAAATATGGAAACGACTATCCAGGAAGCATTTAAAATTGGTTCTAGAATAAGTTTTTCAAAAACATCATTAACCTGTACACTAGATCCATACTCTAAATTTAAAATAAAAGGTAGAGCAAGAGTCAGACGTATTTTTGTCATAATATACAGTATACTTGTATATCGGATAATCCCAGTTGTAAATGGTTGACCAATTTTCACCATCACACACCTGCAGTGGAACATTGTTTAATCAGGGGTTTTTCCTTCATTCAGATAGTTTTGCATTATTTGCCATTTTGGTAAATTAAGACAACATTGAAAATCTGAGCAGACAAATACTGGGATTGGGAGAGTACAACTATTTAAAGGTTCTAATCTAAAATGAGCAATGTATTAACACAGCAATATTAACTTGCAGTTATTTTTTAAATGTCTAGTTTTGTGGTTTTAATATACCGATAGTCTCTTGGAAAAAGCAAATAAAGTTCTGTATACTCCCAGTGCCTTGCCTTAGGAATGTAGAGCTGTGTTAGTGGGGGGTTTGCTGGCCATTTCATTGAAATCCAGTTCATGCTGTTCACAATTTGAAGTCATTTTTCCATTATAAGCGCTACGTTTTGAGTCGTGTTGCATTTCTAATATCCTTCAAGCTGCTCTGTGGTTTTCTGAAGTGTCTTTCTTTGTTGGCAGGTCTTAATGCAGCATTGGAAAGCAAAGATTCAACTTGACCTTCTGTTTTGAAAGTACTTCTCATCCACCTGATAAGCTTTGTGAAATGCTGCTGAATGGTGGGTGTAGACATACTGTCTACATATGTAATACATTTTTAGTGCTTTAAACTCGTCATTATCTATTTTATATGTGCGAAATCACCCAGGGAACAGAAAAGGGGCTTCATACAATCCATGGTGATCTTGCAGTGCTGTAAAATGTTCTAAAATATCCAGTTTGTTTACCCCTGTGACTAGGTGGATCAAATCAACCCATTACATTAGCCAAGCAGACAAATTGCTTGGCTAATTCTTTTATGAGAACAACACTGATGAATGCATTAGCCAAAATGTTTGATAACCTTTTCTTAAGTTTTAAAATGTATGACTTCAGTTTATCCAGTGTCTCATTAAAACCACCGTGAGAAAATGTTTGCTTTTGTTCACGGTTTCACTGCAGTGCAGTGCAGCCAAGAGATCCCAACATAAACTTAGTTGGACTTGGTGAAGGATCATCTTTATCTGAAGGTATGTCTTTGTAGGAACTTCACACTTGCATATGTCTAGAACCGTATTCAAATTAGATGAAATTCACTTCTTACTTTTTTTAGCACATTTTAACTTTGTATTTACAGATGTGGTGAGGTATGAATGTGTTATTTATTTTTTCCCTATCTCCTCTTTCAGATCTAGGAGGTGGTGATGTACATGGGAGAAAAGTCTGTCTACTGCCTTGTAGCTTACACCTGTAACAAGATTTACATCACCTCAACTAGTACCATCAGTGTAACACTTTCATTAAGTACAGAGGTCTTTTGTTTTTGTTCCCCAATGCTAAATTCCTTTTGCAAAAAGACAACCATACTATAACTAAATGTTTTCAATGATGTATAAAAAAATAAGCCAAAACTAGGACCGGTTAACTGGTCCGCTCTGAGTGGATGAGCATTCTGCTGTAGTTAGAAATATTTAGTGTTGATTTAAGAAAAGGACAAATAGAAAAACATTAAAACAGCACTGGCATATTTCATCATGCAGATAAAATGACTTTTTTTAGTATAAAACATGTTCTACTCTGGCTTCATTGCGATTACAGATCTAACACCGTTTCCTGTTTGTATAATCAGCCCCTGGAGTAAAGGGGGGTGTGTTTGAAAAAAAGACAAAGCAGGAACCGTCAGTAAATGGCTGACACTCAGCTGTTCTTGTGTACTGTGTCTGTTAATCCTGTACCTTCCCTTTATTGTCCCTTTTGGCCTCACTGAGCTGCAACTCAATAAATCTGCTTGTTTGTGTGTCTTTGTTTTGTGTACTAATAAAACTGTTGTCCATTTACTCGTTGGCAAAGCCTTGCAATAGCTAAGAAGCGCTCCTGGGTAATTTCTCTTAACCTTGCAAGATCAAAAAAAAAAAAATGAAAAATGAGATGCTGATCAATATGTACAATAACCCAATTACTGAGTGAGCAAGCTGTATCCATTATTTCAAGATAATTATTCACGATGGAGGTGTGTGGTCAGTATATTAGGAACAGTCCATTATTAAATAAGAGGCTGACCCCTGAATGGAACAAGTTTCGTTAGGCCTGGATCTGAGGGTTCCGGCTCTTGCACTGCGATGCTATGGCGTATCACAGTACCAGTTGCCAGGCAGCTCATTCTAGCTGGTTGAAATAGAAGGGTGGAAATGCTAGCTACTCTTGTGTGCAAATATTGTTTATGAGAAAGTAAAGTGCCGGAAGCAGCAATAATCCTCAACCGGCCTCCTTCGTGGCATAACACTCGCTTCCCACAAACATGCCAGCAGGAGTACAGGAGAGAATGATTGTTGTAATTGTTGTGGACCGTGCAATTTTCTCATACGAAAGCCTGTTGCAGCAGAGTGTAATCACGTCTGAGAACAACATGAATTCCCACCCACCTACATTCTGAGGGCACGGCTTTCTGGTTGCGGAATGTTTGTTGACTGCTGATTTCTGTCTCTATTATTACTCAATAAAGGAGTCATTATATATGCAGAAAGTTTCTAGGAGTCCATACATAATTATGTGTTCTGTATTTTACTTCTGCCTGAGTGACTTTGCCCCAAGTTGGCTTATTGGCCCCACTGACCTTAAGTGGATGAAAATCAGCTTGTGTCTTATACAGACACTATGTATATGTTATAACATATAGTTCAAGAATAGTTAAACAGTATGGCTGATCTGATACAAAGACATTTTATCACATTAATTTCAGGGTCTCTGGTCCAAAACTAACTATTTTCCAAGGGGAGGCCCAATGCAATTTTTAACAATTACACGATTATACATATAATAATAGCCTTGGCTAACTGTGGTGTTCTGAAATCCCCTGGACAGTTTCAGTTTACAGCCAGCTGTTGTGGGCAAAGAGACATTCTTAATAATCGCCTTTTCATTGTTCAGTAAATGTAAACTGATGTGAGACTGAAGTGGTTGCGAGGATGATCCCGCCTCCTCACCTGTTTAGATTTACACCTCCCACTGGACAAAGTACTTGTCTGATCTCAGTTTCCTGATGTTCAGATGATCGAGGTTGCAAATGTTTACCAAGTGTGGGAGCCAAAAGCAATTTCGGAGCAATCGAAAAAATACGAGGCATTCAAATGTACAAATGCCCTGAGGCCTGTATGGCAGTTTAGGAAGGGTGCTTTTACAGCTTTGCTGAAGATTTGCCAGACTGTTATTGTAAGGCTATGACTGTTTTTTTTTTGTTGAGCCCTCCCAAGGTACTGTGGACTAGTTGACAAAACATCGAAGATGAGAGGTGCCCACCTGATTACCCCTGCAAAATGCTGCCCCACCCAGCCCATTCCAGACAGTTGCCATGCTGAGGTGCTAGGGACGCCCCACTTTGGTTGATCCCGGGAGCCATCGCCAACGCTGTGTGTGCTGATGCGCCAGGGAGACCACAAATAGGCTGATCTCTGGAGCCAGCATTACACTTCATTCGTCAACACCAAGCCAATAGGAAATCCATGTTACCTGGCGGAGGAAAAGCACTGAAGGTTCATACATTACAGCGATGATACGTCTTGGTTTGTGCCCACAACTAATATCTCATTTTATCTTGGCAAAGCCGAGTTCAATATTAGCATGAAATAAATAGCAGCTACTCTTTTGTAACAATCTAATTTTAAATAAATTAATAAATAAATAAAAAAATAAAAATATTGAAACAACTAAGTAAATGGAGCCTATAAATTTACTGCAATTACATGTACAGTTATGTCTATTATCTCTTTTCTCTTGGGGGAGAAGTTAGCACGGGGGATCAATTCAGGGCTTTGGGATTTACATTCCACATATAACTGGACTTTTTTTTTTTTTGGCTCACTCAAACAATATCCTACTTGGTGCTTTACATATATTTAAATACATTTGCACTGCCCCACTGACACCTTGGGCAAGTTGGTTAACCTCATTGTGTCTCATATAGCTTTAAAAATAATCATGTCATCACTTCTGGCCTATAGAGTAAATATTATTTTTAATAAAAAATGTTAAAGCTGTTTTCCTGAACACTGTAGATAGAAGACTTGTTTTATTGGATGGAGTTTGTCCTGGAATCCCTTGGACTCAAGAGTTAAAATAATACATGGTTATTCTTTTATATTATTACTGCCAGTAACTCACGACCACCACTACTCACAAAGCAGATTCCTTGGTTACAATTTGTTTTTATTGCTGCAGCGCGAACAGAACAGATTTTGTTTATTTAGTTTGCCCAGTTTACAGCTATTTTTGGATACCTCTGGCGAGTCCCTCCAGAATCAGTAATCTGATTCTGACACTGCTTCAAAATCACGAGTCATTGTAGACTTTGCATTGTAATGAATTTTCAAATCTTGTTGGAAGTAATGAATCCATTTTACCTTGGCTCTGTCATCACCCATGTTGATTATCACGGAATACGGTCATTTTCACCAACAGCAGATCATGGCTGCACTTACACAAAATTCCCAGTAGAGGTTGCATTGATTCATACTGAAAGAGGTAGAAACAGATGATTACATCACGGTTGCAGCAGGTCACGTAGCTCTGTTATGTGAAGGTTCTCTGTAGCATGTGGGATGGCTTAATCGATTTCTGTTCTCACTCAAGATCTAGGAGTATGAGGGAGTAAGATATCACAGTGCTAACTTTGACAGGCATAATTTCTCAGCGTCACAGACTTAGACTTTTGCATGTATTTTGTGTGGAAGGAGGAAGAAAAACAAAGACAACAATCGGTTTTGCTACTATCTTGAATATTTTCTGGAAAGTAAGGAAAGATAATTTCCTTAACAATCAAAATAGGTTAGCATGATGTGTTGGAGGCAAACTGGAAAGCGTTTAACACTTACATCAATAAAATATTTCCTTTACATAAATCTGTATTACTTTAAAACCTGATGAAGGAAAGCTGCATGGAGAGGACTGTGAATTATGTGTGAGTTGTTTGGTAAAAAAAAAAAAAGTTTACTCCAGTAGCAGGCTGCAGCAATGTATCTGTGGAGTTATATTTGAAATATTTTCATATCCTGAATTCATGTAAAAGTGAAGGATAAAAATACTATCAGTACAATAAATTGATTTAAAACAATGGTCATCATTCCTTTAAGCACTGTGAGTTAAGTGACTTTACCTAGATTTGAGCACTTTAAAGTCAATTATAATACACTGAAGTTAACACTGAAAATTAATTATATACTATTTTATTTAAAGGCAAAAGAAAACAATTTGATAGACACTTGAAAATGACCAGGGTTTACGGTTGTTGTTAAAAAAAATATTTCATTCTACTAGCCTAAACCTAGCCCTAATGCTGACCTTCCCATAATCAATTTAGCCAGCAAGAGTTAAAACTGGGGTTTGACCAGAACATATATTGTAAAAGCACAAATTCATTACTATACTAACAGTAAACCACACAAATTCATCATTCAAGTTTCTTTTAATGCTTTTTGTTATACCATCGCACCACAGCATTCACAGTAAGTGACCTTGCTAGGATCTTTTTTCACTGTAATTACAAGGTGCATTGCATTTGTCCACAGATTCCTCTCTATTGAACCATGTTGCTCCAAAATTTACAAGCAGATAAGATGCTGCAGATTTCTTTTCTTCCAATTTGTATGAGAATGCATAGAAAACGCAGTCTCCCAGACTCAGTTATAATTCTCATTTCTGTAAGCGGAGTTTTTTCCTTGAAGTCAAAGGGAGTTATTGCGCTAAGTAGCAGCATCAATTCAGTTGTTTTTTTTATTTTACCAAGATATGTACCCTTGAGCTATAAATTGAGATTACAAAGGTGTTCTTTAGAAAAATTGATGGTTACTGCTATTCCCAAGTTAGATGTCTTTTTTGGAATTGTCAGCTCTTACTGTGAAGGAAAATGTAGTTTTTTGTGTTTAATATCCGTTATTTTTTCACTGGAAGGCTAATTTTAAAACATAATATTTCATATGCAATGGAAAGTAGATCCCTCCATTTAGCTTGTAGTCCTCTGTATATGTTAAAGGAAGTTTTTGGTTTGTTATATATTTTTTATTTGTGGTGCAACTCTTAGTTTTTGTATAAGAAAAATTCTCTACTATTATAACAAACATTCCAAAGTAGGACCACATTTTAGATACCTTATACACATATACATATACATAGACTTCTCATACATAAAACAATAAGCTATTTACATTTTTAACAATTTTTAAAAACATGAATACTTTAATTACGTTTATATTAGGCTAGATAGCTGATTGATTATTAATAACAACATGAATATATTCATAAATGTATTTATATTTATACCTCGTTTAAAAATGTACATTTAGTCAAATGGCGTCATTAGGAGCAGAACGGCACATTTCCATACAATCGATTCAACCATTTCATCACTTAATATAAACAAGATAACAGAACAAAGTGAAAACTATGTGGAGCTGGTTGAGACTCTGGTGAAGAACTACGGCACAATGGGCTGTAGGATGTCCCTCAAAGTCCATATCCTTGATGCTCATCTTGATAAATTCAAGGAGAACATGGGAGCGTACTCGGAGGAGCAAGGCGAGCGCTTCCACCAGGATATACTGGACTTTGAACGCCGCTACCAAGGACAGTATAACGAGAACATGATGGGAGACTACATTTGGGGGCTGATTCGTGAAAGTGATTTACAGTATAATAGTAAATCTCGAAAAACTACTCACTTCTAAATCTTTTGTAGTCATTTTTGTATTACTTTAGTATAAATACATGTTAATTTGGATTCATATGTTGTGTTTTTCTGACTTTATGTGAACGAAAAGACACAAATTTGCCAATTTTCTCATTGGAAATAGGTAAATTTCAAAATATCACTGTCCTGGTCACAAAAGCAAAGTTTGTGGGGAATAATAGCCATTTTCTATACTTTTGAGGCATAAGCAATTAGGAAATAACACTTATTACCCAGGAACAAAAATTGTGTTACATAGTGTTATCATGCACATTATATTGTTTGTAATACATTATGGTACATGTGGAAGGGCAGGGCAGGGCGTTTTGGTGGTGGTTGGCAGGGATGGGGTTGATTCCTATCCCTGCCAAAAACATGTAAGAATATGGCTGGAGCCTTTATTGAATAACTGATGAATAATTAGGCTCCAGCCACATGGGATCTAAGAGGAGAGAAATCCTTTGTTTGGATTTGAGGGGAGTACTGGTGAGTTGGTTTTTTTTTTCTGTAAAGATTGTAAATTGCCCAGTCTGACAACAAAATTGTTTTTGAACCTTTATTTTGGCCCTTGAGCTGGTTATTTTGTTCCTGTTTATTGTGTTTGTGACTTGTTTTGTTAAACCTTTTTATTTAGCTCTGTGAGCAGTGTTTTTATTTGTACAGCCTTTTTACTTTGTGTTTATTAAAAATGCACTGCAGCGCTTAAACTACAGCTTTCCTTGTCTCTGTTTATATTTAAATGAAGGACAATTTCTTTCATTACTACATCAATTTGTGGAGTCCCCATTGGAGATTGCGCTGTCAATCATGGTTTAGCTTCACAGACTGAGTTAAGGTCGGAAGCATTTGAAAAAAATTAAAATAAGTCGTAAAAAATGAAATGGATAGTCAGACTCCACAAGAACCAAAAGACATAAGTGACCTAAAGAACTGAAATTAAGTTACCCACAGAGGATTATTAAACTGACGAACACCCGCTAACTTACTCTTGGTGGTGGAGCCCGACTGCGTATGTGTAAATTATGAGTTAGCAAAAATAAGCCGAGTCCGCGCGAAGAAAAACTGCCATATATGGTGTTTAAACACGAAACTTGAACAAAAACATCTCCGTCACACGGACACAGAGCATATGAAATGCCGTCCCGATCCGTTTTACATGTACTGTGGTTACTCCACAAACCCTAAGGCCAAATAACAAGCAGACGTAATATATACGTTGATGGAGTATTCTGTTTTATAATTTTTAATTTTATTAACATAAAATGGATGATTGATTCCAACACGTACATAACAATAACAACAAACAGCATTGAATTCATTTTTTTATTTTGTATTATTTGACATATGATTTTAAATAAGTAACGTAGAATAAAAAACTGAATATAAAACAGGAAATCTTTTATTTTTTTAAGGGCTTTAGCAGTGGACCCTGTATTTAAAAAATAAAAATAAAAATCAGTTTATCACAAGCATGCCTGAGAAATGTGGCCCCCTTTCCCCTTTTCAGTATATTAGTATTGTTGATTAATAACTTAATATAATATTTAATTCATTTTTACTGAAAGGAAGACCTTGAGAAGTCCCAAAAAACAGTCAACAGGAATTACGAACTAATATGTTTTGTATGTTTGGGAAATAAAATCATCAATTTGATGCCAAATCCAGTTAATTTCTGTACAAACCCAAAGGGTCTTGTTCTGAATCTTGGATTTCTGACATTCTGGGTCCTGTCCAGGAACACATTTACAGAGCTTAGATCTTGTAAAATATATTGTATTGGTGCCCTTGTATTTAACAAGTCTTACATTTTCATTCCCAGTAAGACTGTGATAATGTAGCCAAGATTGTTCCCATGAATTATCAAGAATGTTTATCCCCGGGTCTTTCTGCCATGCTGCTTAGGGATTCAATTGGTAGAGAGAATAATGTGGGAATATAATATTGAAATAATGACCTTTTTTGTGGATAACGATGCTATTTTATGTTCAAGCTAGTGGGTATGTTTATGGAGTATTCTGTTCATATAACAAGTACAATGTCAACCTTTCTAACATAGCTGAGGTTCTGTTGGTGGTCATATGTTTTTCATTTTTGTATTTATTTTCATTATAGTTTGTCTTACTGACTTTAAGAGTACAGGAAGCATCAAATTACAGTTTCTGCATTTTTTTTTACTGCCCCTTAGCTTTTTATGACAAGGGGGCGTCTGCCAAGAAATTAATAATAATAATAATAATAATAATAATAATAATAATAATAATAATAATAATAATAATAATAATATGTTTTCAATCATTGAATAGTTATTTCATTGAATAGTTATTTCAATGACTCAAATGTAATTAAAAAAAATAAATAATCAATGTAGTCAATGTCTGCCATAGAGTACTGTCTCGTGCTTGATCTAAAGTACTGTAGTTGACCACTAGTTGGCACTAGCTCATACTTCCATAAAGACGTTGGCTGACCTAGCCTATGTTAGAGATGTCTGTGGCAGGTAACTAGAAAACTGAAATTGGTAATTTGAAGCTACTTATTTTCTAACTGTGTAACGTCTTTCTTTAGTCCAAGTTTTGATAACAGCAGATCAAATATATCTGACTTACTGCACTTCTTCACATGTGGGTCCAGTTATTATTATTATTATTATTATTATTTATTTCTTAGCAGAAGCCCTTATCCAGGGCGACTTACAGTCGTAAGCAAATACATTTCAAGTGTTAATGCTGAAATGTATTTGCTGTTAATGTTATGCTGAATGCTGTTAATGCAGTTATGCTGAACAGCCTATACAGCTATTTAATCAACATCCGTAAGACAGTTTAGTCTTTTACTAGTTTACACTATCAACAGGCTTGAACTAATAATTTCTACATGAAAAAATTACGGTGGGAAAGAATTCCAATTTAAATATGTGTACATGTGAACATCCTGTCGGTGCATTTAAAATTATGTAATAATATTGATCATTCCTGTCTGACATCTCATTCTTAAAATGGTACTTTACAGTATGTAAGCTTTTTCAATTCCTGAATTTTGTTTAATTTCCTATTTAACATGCACACTTTTTATGGTATAATTTAGCTTTATAACTTAAATTAGCATTAGATATGGGAATAATGAAAATACATTTTCAACAAAACACCTGTCTCTAGAAATAAGCCTAGCCTGCGGTAAACAAAGCAGCATCTTGCAGAAAGCAGATTCCTAGCCTGACCTGCCTTGCTGTCCAGGGACAAACCCACAAGCTTGAGAACTGTGTTCTTGGCTCCCACACAAGGCAAGGAGGTTCAGCACAATATCTACAGGCACGTGCCCCTCTCTCTCTCACAGGGCCCATTCACAACACTGCAGCTGTGCTCTGGTCAGTGTTCACACATGGCGAGCACACTGCAACATCGAGGCATCAACCACAGGCAAAGGAGACGAATTACATTTTGATGGTTAAAGTTTTTAGTATTGAGTCCCGAGAGAAGAACATTTTTGGGCCGTAAGGTCTGGTGACTGTGGAGGACATGGAATGGACCCTCGTCTTCCTATCTTCCTAGCATCCTGGCAATTTGTTGCGCCATGTAAGCTTTGAAAGTATTAACACATGTCCTTCGACTGTGAGTACTGAGGCAGTTAGGAGCCCTTCCAAATCACAATACAATTAACATAAATCTATGAGGTGCTTTGTCACATTTCTAATATTTTAATATTTGTTTTGTAAAACCCTGACACAGCAAAGAAGCCTGATTAATATGATGCAATGGAAAGTTTCAGTTTCCCATACTAAGCTGTGTTGAAAATGTCCCTTCATTTCAATTTTATATCCAAGTTTAAAGGGCATGACATTTGAACATAAAGAAATATATAAAACAGGTAGGTGTACTAAACCATACGTTAGCATGACAGCACAGAGGAAAACAATGCTCAGTATCCTCATTTAAGTGCTGGATTTAAAGGTTTGAATCATTGCTCACTTCCTGGGTGGGAGGCAATAAGCACTTGTACAATGTAATACAGAGCATACACTCACGTACTGTTGCAGAACCAACAGGAGTGTTTTTAAAGCTGGAAGGAAATTCCAGGTTAAGAATCCACAGTAATTGATAGCAGCCCTGCCATATTCAGTGTGGACTTTATACTGACAGGATGATATGATTAGATATACAGTCAGCACTCACATATCCGACCCTATTGACTTCAGTGACGGTTAAAAGAGTGTGACGCATATCTGATTTTTTTCATTTTGGCCTGGTCCAATCTGTTTTTCAGGGAACACTAAAAAGGTACAATGTCAAAAATGCACAGCTGAAAGGACTGTGTTTTCAAATAATTAGACTTCCATTTCGATGTACTGTAGTTGGTTTTGTTGGTACAGTACTATATTTTCAACAGAAGAAGTATTTTAATTCTGAACGATATGATTCTGAAAATATCACCTGCAAAGACGACACGTGGACTGTAATACAGTATATACTTTTAAATCCGGTATGTATTGTAGCAATATGTAAAATTCCCCATTAACAACCGAACAAATGAAATCACATTACCCATGCACAGAACAATTTCCAGAATTAAAACAGTATCCAAAGTCAGTATTCAAAATTGCAGAATATAGTGCTCTAAATATCACAGCTTAAAAAAAATACATCACAGTATCTAAAACGGTTTCATGATTTACTGTTTTACATTACAGCAGCTGGTCTTGTCTGCTGCATTGTTGTCAGGTGAAACTGGAGGAAGCGCTGTGTAACTTCACAAATAAAGACAGACTGATCTGCGCATGTGAGAAAAAACAAACAACAAAAAAGGGAGGCTGTGACGGATAATCAAATAAATAAATAATACTGGTAATGGAGTCGGAAATCGTGTGTGACGGATAAGTGCATTCATTTGTTACATATGTACTGTATAATAGGAATTGGTTTGTTTCTTAATACAAGGACGGTAAAACGAGACTGAAATGTATCTGAGTGTCGTATATCCGAGTGCTGACTGTAGATGCTATTTTAAATCTGTCATGTGGGCTTCCTCCCCTGTTGCAATTAAAGTAAATGTGAAGTGGGGTTGTCTCGATAGTGATGGTGCGGCAAGCACAGCTGTGGCTCAGGATTAGCTGTTGATTTTAATAGTATCATGAAAAACTGTCCTATTCTTTAGCTTAAATGGAGAATACTCAATTCATTTTGTGAAATCGGTCCAGATAGCACGAAGAGGGCGCGGTCTGTTGTTCAGGCTGTATTCAATAAAAAAATAAAATAAAATCCTATTCCCGTAGTGCTGTCCTGTCCTGGTCAGACAACCCAGTTCATTAATTCAATCATTAATTATGAACTTAGGAGCCTGTGTGGTCCAGTGGTTAAAAAAAAGGGCTTGTAACCAGGAGGTCCCCAGTTCAAATCCCACCTCAGCCACTGACTCATTGTGTGACTCTGAGCAAGTCACATAACCTCCTTGTGCTCCGTCTTTCGGGTGAGATGTAATTGTAAGTGACTCTGCAGCTGATGCATAGTTCACACACCCTAGTCTCTGTAAGTCACCTTGGATAAAGGCGTCTGCTAAATAAACAAATAATAATAATAACTTCCCTTTCTTCAATGGTGATCCATGTTAATAATCTTCCTTTTTAAGTCCTTTAAACAGTGTCCAGGTTTTCTTTAAATTGTATTGAATTATTTAGTGTGTTTGCTGGATGTTACTTGGAGCTGGTACCTCAAGTTCTTCTTCTGAGCTCTCCTTTTCTTTGTCTGACTGATACCAACTTACTGAAACAAAAGACTACACTTTTTCTTTTCAACCTTGCTACTGTTTTTCAAACTTACACTTACACACATGTTAGTATTTTGTAACAAAAATAACAGTGGCACCAACACCTGGAAAGGCCTCAGTTGTTGTCACTTGTCTCCATAGTTAAGAGGCAAGCTCTGTTCTATGTAGGTGCTGAACAATTATAAATACGTTAAAAGGCTGCTACCCACCAGATACGATGTGACAAGCGAAACTGTGCAGCAATGTGACATAATTAATAGAACCTATACTTTTGATAAGTATCTTTCACACCACAGGCGACACGACAGGCGACGCAGGAGCAGCACCAGGGAGGCAGTGGAGCAACGTGAAATAAATAGGATTGAATCCCATTTTTTGCAATTTGTCGTGCAACAACTAGGGAATTAACCAATCAGAGAACAGCTTCAATGCACATAGTCCAGTAAGGTGAAGCAGTATCCAGAATGACAGGGGGAAAAATAATACTTGCCGTTGAAAAAATTCCCAGAGCTTTATGACAAAGGTCATTGCAATTAAAAAGATACAGATTTGAAAGACAACATATGGGAGTCCATTTCCAAAGAACTGGATTGGCCTGGTATGTATGATTTTTTTGCCATATACGTTGAAATGCTGTCAGAGAAGATAATAATTTCAACATCATGTTGACGAATATGTACCAGTCTTGATCA
Source organism: Acipenser ruthenus (assembly GCF_902713425.1). Classification (NCBI taxonomy): domain Eukaryota; kingdom Metazoa; phylum Chordata; class Actinopteri; order Acipenseriformes; family Acipenseridae; genus Acipenser; species Acipenser ruthenus. The sequence continues at coordinate 51,332,403 of NC_081194.1, read as the reverse complement.
TAGTTTTGTCAATAGCAATTTTTAATAGCTGTGTAGAGCTGGCAGTTTTCAAACCTGTCCCATCACCTCTGTGTCACTTCTGGTGTGTATGGTCATGTTGCTGCGAAAGTATCTTGTCCCCCAATGACAAGTATCTTGTCGACGGATGAAAAATCACATCACTTCTGGTGTGTGGCACCACACCTTCTACCACAAGGGTCTCTGCCCCCAACTCCCCAAAAGACTTCCTTCAATTTACAACATAAAGAATATTTTTGTTTTGGATTTATTGGTATTTCCTGTGAAAGACAACTTGAAACAAATGTTGACCCCACCCCTCCTTTGAGTTTGAAGATGGTACTTTGAATCCAGACCTCCCAATGCAACAGGCAGAAATGGCTTACTGTATAGACTAACATGGCGGCAACACACTGATTTCCTGAGAAGGACCTTAAGACCATGCTGATAAACTTCCTCTGGTGTCAACACATTTTTCTGAAGAAACAGAATACATATAATCTTATACGATGAAATAGTTGGTGGTTGTTTATGCCTTAAAAATATGAATAATATGTTATTATTGATCTTTCATTGTGTATCATTCTTTACAACATTTTCTATTGTAATAATTATTAGTCAACCATCTTCTCAATGGCACAGAGGCCCAGGTTTAACAAGCTTTTCATACCAAAGTGGAATTTGAATTTATTATTATTATTTGTTTATTTAGCAGACACCTTTATCCAAGGCGACTTACAGAGACTAGGGTGTGTGAACTATGCATCAGCTGCAGAGTCACTTACAACTACGTCTCACCCGGAAGACGGAGCACAAGGAGGTTAAATGACTTGTTCAGGGTCACACAATGAGTCAGTGGCTGAGGTGGGATTTGAACCGGGGACCTCCTGGTTACAAGCCCTTGTCTTTAACCACTGGACCACACAGCCTCCGAATTTGCTGTTTGTAAGTTCTTTTTTAGATTATATTTATTTTAAATGGCATTTTTTGTAATGAATTTTGTTTTTGGCGGTTTTATGTCCTGTTTTCTTTTACAAGCAGTTGGTATCATTCCAGAAGTTTATTACAGTTAATTTATTGCTTTGGTATTTCCAGGATTCGATCTTCTGATAATATGTGATGGGGTACACCCCGCCCTTGTGTGTGTGTGTGTGTTATTTTGTATTTGTGTTGTGTTATTATTATTTGAATGTATGGTTTGGTTTTAAAAACATGATGCTAAACTTGTGCAGAATGTGACCATCTCCAGATTGATTCATTTATTACTAATGTGTTCAGAGGCGGAACGAGAGACATGAGTCATGAGGCAAAGAGAATAATATGGAAAACAATTGCTAGCTGTGCTGGTTTTACTGTATAAGTTATGGCCTCATTGTGTATTGAGTAATTGCCCTACAAATTCACAATAAGCAGAAAAGTAATCTGGGCATCAAGAGAAGCAGTGGCAATGGACTAATTCAAATGAGCTGTGATTTAAATGCTTCCTTTAAGTGGTATATCATTTGTACAGTAAACTCTAGGATCCCTCACAGATCTGTTGATTTGAGGATATATTGTATTCTGAAGTTAACATTAGGTGCTCTGTTGAGGGAAGAATGCTCCCCTTATACTGGCTGCACTAGGATCTCATGACACAGAGCAGAGTGAGGCTTGTATGCTCAGCAGAGCAGCCACTGCAACTGCAGATTTCAAATCCAACATCAGATCTAAAATAACTGCATATTTCTAGTCTGAAACAGACTTAACATGTAACTGCCTATTTTCTATGCTGAATGTATTAAGTAGCTTTTGTTACACTATGTTATAATGTTATACGAGAAGTATTGCAGAGAGAAATCCTGAGAGGGCACTTAACACAGTGTTGGAGGTGCCAATGATATCCCAATGTTAGACCTTAGTGTGTGTAGCTAACACAATAGTGCCGGTCAATTACTTTTTAATACTTCATAATTAAATACATTGTTTGATACTTAAAATTGTGTTCATATTTATTTCAGTGGAATATTATACATTTTCCAAAGTAATTGTGCAATGTAAAGAAATTTGACACAAGGCTCCTTGGTAAATCGGTATGGTATTTACAGAATACTGAATGCAGAATGAAAAGAGGAGGAGAAATAATCTGCCAAGTGGCAACAGACCAGATAATTAGACATGGATTACACAGATTGGCAATTATAAAGTGATTACACTGTACCTAAAGATCAAGTACAACCAAACTGTATATTTTACTGATAACTAAGACAGAGATGACACAATCGTAAAGTGTCTGCCAACCAGTATTGCTTTACTGCAGAGGACACCTGGCATGCTAAACCCAGCTATACATTATACATTTAGGAAACACACATGACATCTCTGCGTGTTTATGGAATGGGAATTGGGAGAAAATCAGGGGGAAAATTATAATTGGACACAATACATTTTTAAGAAAAAAAAATACTGTTGACTACCTTAAATGTATATAGAATTAGTCAGTCTCCTAGTGTACATACAGCTGTTGCCCCACCTAGAATTGCAGGATTGAGACACCTTTAAAAAAAAAAAAAAAACTATATGAACACAATTTCTATGTTTTATTTAACATCATGCAATCTAAGAAACTACAAAATGGTATCTCAAAAGTCCACAATAGTAGTACAGTATTTCATGTTAGATTTTCCAATTGTTTGAAAACTACAAAGCGATATGTAATTTCAATATGTCAACGTTCTATAGGGTGTGATGCAAAATTTTTGGCCATTGCCTGTATTTGTATGAAATATGGGAGTGATCAAACACTTCAGGGTGCTTGGACACGTCCGTAGACAACAGTTTAATTCGTGATTTTTCCTGGCAAGCACCTGTTGTCAACACTTGGCTGTGATTGGTTAAAATTTGGTTTTGATTTGAGTGGTACCGCTCAGCGGCACCGCGGGATTAGAGGTATGAAAGCAATGCCAGCGATACAGGCGGCAAAATGCCTTACGTGCCGCGCCACGCTTGTCTGTCCCGGGCTTTACACTTATGAACAGGAATCAACCAGCATCTTTGAAATATAATCTCCCAGACATAAATCCCTAATTTGAAAATGTAAAATTGTTGTAATGTCTTACCTTTAAGTGTTAACAGTGGGATAGTACAATAATGTACCTGAATACCTTTTTAGGGGTTGTAACAACGACTGGGATACGTGCACATATTAATCTGCCAAGAATACTGAACATCTGCACTCTATTTTATAAAAGCCCATTTTGTAATAGGTAGGATTTTGTAGTTTATAAAAGACAACTGGTGGTACAGTTGTAAAATAGCTGCTTCATAAACCCTTTTGGAGGATTCAGTTTTAATGTTGTGCTGTTCTTTTCATTATATATAATGCATTATATATAATGCATCTTTCTACTAAAGTAATGCCCTCCGGTCAGGGTTTTCTTGCTATTAGATTACATATTTTTACTGCTGTTTTTTTAAAGACATTGTATATGAAACTTCCATGTACCTACCAATGCTGTAAGGTAGAGCTTGCTAAGAACGTTTCACTGGTGCTGAGGTTGCTAATGTATAATGGAGACAAATAAGATTTTCTAGCCAATATATTTGTGTGAGTGTCCCTGTGTGAGTGCATCATTAGCTAATGCTATTGTGACAGTGAGGGCAGACAGTGGACTGGTGCCAGAGAAGAGAGACACAGACAGTGTTTAAGTGATCTCCTGCTGGAGTGAGCAATTGCTATCAAAGGAGGTAGTGCAGGTTTATGATTTATGATATGCAAGCGGGTATGTCTGGGCTGATACACACCAATGATATATAATACAAAAATGTGTCTGTGGGTAGAACGGCTAAGCATCAGCACTGGGTCTCAGAAGATATCAAATGCAGGGGGGGCGTTACTTTACGTCTGATGGGTGCCATATTGGGTCAAACTGTTCTGAATATGTGGTTGAATTTTTATCGTGTGAGTAAAGGGTCATTTTGCAGTCTGGCTTCTGGCTGTTGACCCAGTATGATTCTGCCACACAAACTAGGCTTCATGCTTACATTACCTCCCTGTGGTAAAGCGGCAAAATCATCAGAATGGCCAGCCACTTATCAGCACTTATTAAATGAAAGTCACAGACAGTTGCTGTACGTTTAAGTGTCCTCTAACACACTTTTACTTATGTCAGCAACAGGAAACAGAAAACATAAAAAATAAAAAACATAGCTCTGACTGAACTCAATATTGTTCCTCTAAGTGTCTCGGAAAAGGATAAGCCTTTTATCCCTTAGTTCAACTAAAACAACAATGTTTAAGTCACAATCCAAAATCGTAAACCCAGTCCAAAATACAGTTCGTAACACGGTTGGTCAGTATAATAAAGCACATTTAATCAAAGCTTCACAAATAGCATTTGTCTCCTCTGTAGCCATCTTGGCTCCAGGTGATTGTGTAGTGGGTACCTTCGAGCCAAGATGGCTATCAGTTACATAAGCCTCCCAGGGCTTAGAAACACAGACTTTCCAGCTTGCGATGTACACTGCATCACATTCCTGTTTCATATCTTAATTGTACCATCCATAACAACTAGATGCTCTTAAATGATAATCTTCTTGCCACCTCTCTATCTATCCTGCCTTGCAGAATCGTATTCGATCACTGGCTACTGAATAATATTGAGTGCAAAAGATAGCAGCAATAATTACTGACACAAGATTCCTGTTGTAATAATTATATGGGCGTTTGCCAGTGGGATTTGGTAGTCCTGTCAGATTGATATATTTCTTACTGATGTATTTTTTTTACATCCACTACAGGCAAAGTTTTGCAGGAGGGACAGGTTAATGTACTGTACTTAGAGGCTAGATATGATAGGATATGCTATAGAGATCATAGGGTGCTTTAAACTTCTGAGTGTTGTTCTGCATGTGATAACCAAGATAGAAAATAAAACTGTGAATCTAAAGAACAAAACTAATCTATTTGTTAAGATAACTCTACTATTTCATACACATACCAAGTTGCTCTTTCATTTGTTTTTAACTGTCTATATTATACAAGCTCACAGCTACACAACTACAAAAACTTCCTCAGCAATGTGTCTATGAGAGAGGGGGCTGGAGATTAATGTCTCAATATTAGGGCTATGTTTTATAAAACTGTTTTATTTTATTTATTTTTATTTATTTTTTTATTTCCCCCCTGGTGTTGTTGATAGAGATAAACTAAGCTACAGGGTGTGGTCACTTCATTAGGAAATATTTTTATACAGCTTGCTGGTATTGTGCATGTTGATTGAGACCTTTTATAGTCCTCTGCAGTCCTCATCTTCCCCTATTAGTCACCAGTCGCATGTTTCCCACCATTGATTTCCGTGTTTCAGTTGCAGTCCAGGAGGATACCCACTATCATACATATTTTACACATGCTAACAGCAGCTGCACCAGCCATTATACACTGCCCAGTCAATCATGTGACATGTGGCTCAGCTCCTTTGCACTGCATTAGCTATTATATAACCTTTTTTTTCTCCCTATTAGCTTAAATTAAGACTACAATGATAAATTGGATGTGTAAGTAACATTAAGCAGATCTACACTGGTGCCACAGATCAGTACCAGCAGTGTTGTTTTCAACCAGATTTCCCCAGGCTCAAAATCCCCAGGAATTAAAAAAGGAGCGCTTGGAACAGACAATCATGTCCCAATCGTGCCGGCTGCATGCCTGCAAGCTACTCATTAGAACCCTGATCACCTGACAAACTTTATGAAAAGTGAAGATAAGATAAAGAACGGCTGTGCTTTGATTCCAATGACCTTCATTCACCAAGCACTGCTTTGTGCTCACTCATTTATCCTCTGCAGTGCAGTGTGCCTTCTGGAAGAAACCAACCAAAGAAAAAAAAAACAACAACATAGTTCTCCTTTCACTTACCAGTTTAGTCAACAAAATGTATATGTCCAGTTAACTCCAGTTCCAGCACTGGTTTGAGAATGGGACCTTTTGCTCTAACCACTTAACCCAGCCACTCTACTTTCTTCTAGGTAACATCTACAAATAACCATTAGTATATATGGCAAAGTCATGCTGGACATAATTACATAAAAGTACCCACAGATTGCCCCATCCAATCTGATCATAGGTAGATGAAGGCAACACAAAAAAGATGGTCACCACTGTTTGGGAAGCTAGTAATGTCACTAGTAATGTCACCACTTCAACTGGTTATTGGCACACTGGCTGTGCATAAGTTACAGTTCTTCACTGACGATTCCACAGGGAGGATTGCATCAGCTCTGGTGTTCCCTTGGGATAGGGAGGTCAAATCTCCAGGGACTACCCTCCATACTGGCCACTCCTGTGTGACAAATGTATTAATTATGTCTTATGTCTAGAGTTTTAGTTGGCCAACCAAGATGCAGGTATTTAAAGTAAAAATACAGTTCTTATTTTAGCGGACTGGAAAGTGTTCCACCAGTTGTGAACATATAATTTTACTTCCAACATGTGAGATACCGTAATGCTAAAATGGCTCAATTTAACAATATCTTTTACGCCTTATGTTCTACTAAATGTTTGACTGTGATTGTTTAACAGAAAAAGAATGGATTACTTGAGGAATTTTAAAAAAAGTATGTTTATTCAGGAGCTACATACTTTGCAAAAAGATAAGTACTGGATATGAGCAAAACTTTTAGAAACATCTTAAACATCAAGTTAAAACAACAAATATCATCACATGCATTTAAACATTATAATCCTAACCGCACCGCAAATTCAATAAATCGCACAGTTACCTTCCTTTTTGGTCTGGAGGGATATGAAAAAGTTTCTTTTGAAGAAATAACATAAGAAGAAAGAAAATAACAGTCCCACAACGACCAGCCCAGCAAGACAAACCTCTGCAGGCCCAGCATTTACACCTCGGTCCAGGTGTGCAGTGAAGAAGCCAAGGAGTCGAGCCTTTGTTGCACTGCTAAAGTCTTTTCCGACTGGTTTTAACAAAATGTTTTTAATATCAGGTTGACGAGCTGACTTCCAACGTAGAGGCGTCCAGCCTCTGAACTGAAACAAATGCCATAAAGTCCTGGAGCAACCCACGTGTCCCCTCAATAGATGTTTATTGCTAAATTAATGTTTCCAGTCTGAGTCAGCTGGGCATCGGAGATGCAACACTTTGAACAAGATAAACATCTCGTTACGTCTCTCTTACCAGCGAGGGTGTGAAATTTGAAATGTCTAAAGTATAAACGCAAGTCAGTGGAATAAACATTCTTGGGTTGTCTATGAATTTATTTATTTTTTTTACGAGAAAGGCCTGGTCTTTTTTAAGGAAATATTTTTTTAATTTTGAATGCATTATAAATAGTTTTTTCATCACAGTCCACAGGCGCACAGTGAGCTCAAACAGACGGTGTGACCCAGCAAACTTGATGCGCTCTACAGGACACCCTGCATAAATACTTAAAGGAAACAAAAATAGAAAACTGTTTTTTTTTTCCAGGACATAAACAATGTCTTCCTCTTGCTCTGGAGCTTGGTGTTTTCTGTGAGCCACTGAGTTCCCTTGGGTCTCTATATCAATCAAAACAGATCTTGGTTCTTTATCTCGTGGTGGGCAACTCTGGTCCTTCCTGGTCATGTCTTTATTTCAACCATGTTTGTGATTGTTTAATCTGTTACTCTGTTACTGTTTACTCTGTTACTGGGAAGGTTGTTTCCTTTCCCAATGCTATATAAGTAGACCCAGCAGGGGGTATCCCTCTCTCTCTGGTTACTGGGACTAAGCCTATACATACAGTATGCTCTTATATTACTGCCTGTTCCATGCGGTTGAGCTATACTGGAGTGTATACCTGCTGCTGCTCTTACTCTGCCTGCTTGCTAATAAAGCTGTGTTCAGCGAGCTGATTGTGTGGCCTGTCCTAAGTATAGGTTCAAGTCTGGGAAGAATTATGAAGCTGTCCTACTGTGGGGTGTTAAACCTCTATTTATGTACCAAAGCAACTAAAGACATCATTATACCTGTTAAACCTGGTGTAGAATGCCCTCCTAGACAGGATTTGCCCATGTCTGCTTTTTGCTTTTTATCTGCAGTGATGCAGTTCAACAGTGCCAACGATCGACTGAACTGTACTGTGCCGCTCTGTAGAGATGATAAATGTACAAACCTGTTCAGACCTTTCCACTGGACTCTCCCCCCAAAACGGTGTTTAAAGCATCAAAACCCACATCTTGCAGTCAAAAGACAGGGCATAACATTCCATCCACTCTTTTACGAGTTATCGTGTGCCAAAAAATGCATTAGAAAAAAAAGGTGAAGACAGACAAACAGAATGTCTCACCCCTAACAGGGCAGACATAAATGTATTCCGCAGTATTAATATCAGACACTTCTTCATCTTGAAGGCCGAAGGGACTCGCAGTTCACAGTGGATGGAAGTTGGAGGAAATTGTTTTAAAAAGTGCAGAAATCTTTGATGTGATTGAACACTGTTTCTCCCTTGTGTATTGTGAGCCTTTATTAAGAAACTTTTTGTGGAGTCTAACTGAATTTGATCTGGTCATTAAATCTTGAAGCTTTCAAAGTTCAAGACTAGATGTTAGCTTCTATTTTTCTTTTTGATGGCTAGTTAAATATGCATTAAAGTAATACATTTTTTGCCACCAGTGGGTATTGCCTGAATAATCTATGAAATCTGATAACATTTTGATCTGTTTTGATGGTAGATAACGCCAAGTTGCAAGCATGAGGTTATAGATGTTTATGCTGAGTTCTTACAACTAGACCTAAAAAATACATTACTTGTGTTTGTCATAGCATTGATGCACTCTGAAATGTTGCTTTTCCAGTTCTGTTGGTAAAGAATATATGCCATTAAATTATATAAACAAGAATTGCACAATTGTTTTTAAACAGATGTGCCTTACAAACCGTTATTATCTGGAAGTAAACACAGAATACTATAGGGGATGTTTACAATACTTTTCTCAAGGCTTATATCTAATTGACCAACCCAAAATGCAAAGAATGGCTGTCAGTTCCTGATTCTTGAAAAATATATATTTATTAGCTTCCAGCCTGAAACAAATTACCTCTAGTCACCAGATACCTAGTTTTCTGTTGCATTGTTGGCTCATGAAAAAACATCTGAAAACCTTTAAATCATCAACATTTCTTGTAACATGCCTGTTGTAAACATTTTTTTTGTGTGTCTAAATATCCATTTAAAAGAAATACACAGCATCCAGCCATTTTGCTTTTGTTCAGCAAATAACCTCCAGGAAAAAAGCTGATTTAATAATACAAGATCCTTCTACATAGCCTTTGCTGGTCAGCACTGATAGCCACTGAGAAGACAAGGAAAGATTTAATTGTCTGTGTAAATAAAGAAAGAAGCCTTATATTATAATGTCAAGCATGGGTAAGACTGTTTGTGGCTTATCAAAACCACATAACTTTGAGCTTCTCTAACCACTAACTGTTAGTTAGAGAAACAACTGAGGAAGCTAAGGTTGCTCAGGTCTTTAGGTCCTGAGATTTTTTTTGTTCTGTTCTCACTTCCTCAAACACTGAATAGCCTATTTTATTAATGTGTGCACATCATAGATTTATGTCTGAATATTATGCTTTTAAAACAAACAGGTGACATTACTGAAATGGTGCTTGAATAAAGCTTTTAAAAGCTTTGATATGGTCACTTCAGAGGCCACTTTGGGAATCAAGTTTCATTCACTTGTGAATATCCCTCTTTCCTTCATCAGCTTTTGAACAGCTAAATTACATGCTCTCAGCCAATCAGTTGGCACTTCAATAGGTCATCAGAGTGTCACCTGCAGTGGGCTGTGACAATGACACAATAAGAGGCTATGGTAATGGTGCAATTGCAATATACTTACAGACAATTAGTGTGTAATTACTATGCTCATTACTATACAATTACATGCAAATGTATGACATTGCAAATAGTCACTGAAATAAAAAAGGACCTACTTTACCCATGGAGCAGTGATGTTGTTTTATGATCAGGTTTTTAATATTGAACCCAGTTGCAAATCTTGTCTCTTGAAACACATGGCCAAAGAAAAATACTGCAAGTCATATGCTTGACACGTATAGTATATGTACTGATTGTTGTGTCAATATTTCTCTTCAGGTGCCATGAAATTTCAATGTATTATAGAAAACTAAACAAACAAAGTCAATAAATGTTCCTTAATGCAGATTTATGTTTTGCCTTCACTAACTCTGTATTTTATTAGCTCCTTGTACTCATAAAAGAGGAAAGATGAATTTGCTGGTAAGGTATTTTGCACATATTTGGGGGAAAGAGCTTGGCTCCCGGAAAGCATCACCTTCTTACTGATGAGGAACTAGTGAATTTCTCTTATTTTTGTTTTGAGACTACAAAGGTGCTCAGTGCTTATTCTTTGTGGCTGAGTGAAGCTTTACTGCTGTCCACTGAGAGTGAAGTTAAAAGCACCAAACTGATTTCTCTTGTGACCAAAACCAGATTAGAACTCAGACAGTAACCCGCTGCATCATAACAATAAACATGTTGTTTTGATCTGCATAGGATAATTACCGCATTGCTGCCAGGTTGCCAGGCAAAAAATGTTATTTATTTACAGCTACAGTATTTACTAAGTTTTTCCAACGGATAACATTAATTGTTACTTTTTGGTTAGCTCATTTGCCTTTTTACATCAGTTGCTGAATGATTAAAATGATAACATTAAAAATCCTGTGGTCATATATCCAGATTGACCAGCTTTGGGGTATGTCCTACTACACAGTTAGACATCAAAGCTCTAATGTTCTAGCACTATTCATGTACAAAGATCTGGGCTAGAATAACCAGTTATTGAAAGTCTGCCACCATTATAAACACGTTTAACGTATTTGTATAAACCATCAGTCTTTCTACCAGCTACTTGCTTACTGATGAGTTACATTGTCACCAAAGTAAATAATGATCACAGACAACCCACATTTATATTCAGTGCACACTATCTTTTTCAGTTTGAATGCTAAACCAGAAAGCTGTGAGCACTATTGCTTTCCCAGTGGTTTAATGCTTTAAATCGAATGTAAACATATAAATGAGTAATGTAATGTCTCACAGTGAAGGTGATTTTTTAGGAAGAGTTTCATCCTAATTAAGAACAGTAGGCAGAGATATTTACAACAGCTACGCAGGCCTAATTCCTATTCATGGGAAGCAAAAATTGATTGCATATTTATATACTAAATAAGCAGTTTTTAAAGACCACCCCGTGTTGTTGGCTGTGAAGGCATAAATTACTGTAATTTCAAAACAAATTCATTACTAAGCTCTGGCAAACAGGAGGTGTCACAAGGGCTGCATGTATTGAAGCATTAATGAAGAGGACGGACTGTGGCTCTAAAGTTACAGAAGCATAATCTTAAATAAATAAATAAATAAATAAATAAATAAATAAATAAATCGCCTGTTTATGACTACAGGATCCATAAAATGAAAAGATCAAAGCCTTCAAGTTCTTCATGATTCATTTCAATCACACAACCAAACAAACAAACAAAATAAAACAGATATCTTCAACCAACACATTTGAAGTATTTCTAATATACTTGGAGGTTAGTTTCTACATATTCTATAATAAACTATATTCTATTGTAAGCATCCTTCTAGGCTGCCAGCACTTCACTATAATTTTTTTTCACACTATACTCATCTATAGCTCATCCTGGTTCCATGTGACTTCCGGTGTCAGACTCACTCATGAGTCACTGTGTGGTGCTTGTAAAAGCTGCATATGTTGCTAATGCTAACATGAGGTTATTGTTTGAAGCCTAGATTATGACCCCTTTATATATCTAACTAACACGGATATTGGTAAGCAGTGCTTGCACAAAGACAAATTTGACAAAAAAACATGCAAAGACCCAAAAGATGGTTCACTAGGAATAATAAATGCTTATAAAAGGTAAGAGCTATGGGTTTTAAAATCTTGGTTAACACTCTTAAACAACAGTTGTAACACTTTGTAGCTTTGCATGTTTTTTTTTTTTTATGGAGATTGGTATTTGCACAACCTTACATCTGAAACTTACTGGGAAACAACATGTAGATTAACAGAAGACTAGAGTATAGCATGTATAATGCTATAACATTCAAAGTTCAAACTTATACCAGGCAGTCAAGCACCAGGCTACTGTTTTACCAGTGCTTGAGGGCTAAGCTAATGACACTTAACACACCTAACATGTCATTAACTCCATCTTGCTCTATATCAGTGTTACAGCTTGTTATAAAGAGGTGGATGAGCCAAACATGCTTTGCGATGCCATACATTTCCTTATTTCTAAAATATTAATAAAACTAAAGAAACTTTTTAGTGCAGTAGACAGACGTTTTGGCTATAGGCTTTCTTCCCTGCATTTCATATAATTACCCAGTATGCACATCTTTATACTTCAGTATTCATTATGTTGTTTAGTATTGTGAGATAAAAAGTTGATATTGTTTAAAGATGTCAGTCACAATAAAAAATATTGAGGCCAGTCGGAAAAGTTTAACTTAAAAATGAGCAAAATTGCACAAGTGGGCTTATGTAGGATTCGATATGCATAGAAAAATACCCTGTAGTAGGTCTGTTAAAGGTGAAAGAACTTAGAAAATATTTCATTTTGGTTCATCTTTAGACCCTTTGTCCTTTTATTGACAAAGGACAAAATACTGCGGAGTATTGCTGAACTGTTGTCTTGTATACTACACAGTACAGAACAATTAGCTGCCTTTTAAATTAGAAACTGTGGTCTATATACCATATTCTACAGATAATATGATACTCTGCAGTACACTGATACTTAATGGAAACAAAATGCACTATCTGCTACAGCACAGGGAATGGCTAAATATGACAAAATCTTGAAGCCATGGAAGGCCAAGTGCAGTATCACTATGAGACACTAGCTGTCAGTCTGTTGTATGCTCAGTGTCTAATTAAAGACAGTTTCCCCCAATCCTTCCATTAGACAAGGCTTATGCAACCTATTTTCTCTGCAGCATTCTGCCTGGCTGGGTGACTTACCTTGTGTTAATAGTCTCGAGCAGTATGTGCTTTGGGACACACAGGCATTGATTCCGGTGGGGGAGTATTTTACGTGCAAGATTTATGTGAAGAAGACGTGTGAAGAAGTCATGGCACCACTCTCTAATTTGTGCTAGAAAGGGAAATAGAAACCCTCCTTATTAGATCACTGCCTAAGGAGAGACGAGCTTTAGAGTGTTTCAGTGAGCCGCAGGTTAGAATTAGGCTAATGGGATACATGCATTAAAAAAGGTATAGACAAAAACACATCCAATTGACCCTTTTAACAAAAAGGTATATAATATGAATATTGAGTTTTGGGGGTTAGGTTATGTATTGATCAGAGCACTTTTTAATACCCATACTGAATATTATGCATGTTTTCAGTATGTACGCTTTATGAAATCCAGAGATGTGTGCCATCCTTGAATAAAACAAATTAAAAAAAAAATGCTGACTTGGGAGTTTCTGGAATCTTCTGGCAGTGTGTGTACTGTTTGTGTTCTCTGATACATTTGGAGGTCAGATCATTCTGCTTACTCCACATGTATCTGCAAGAAAATAGGTCCACAATTTTAGAGAGCTTTCACAAGACACTATTGCAAACAAAAGTATACACATATTAGCCTTTATTGTTACTGCTTTTTTGTTTAAAGAAAATAAAAATGACAAAACTGAAATGGGCTCATTTGAAAGTACAAGAAAAACAGTTTATTCTCTCCTTTGGACCAACAATTGGTCAATGGTCTGCTTTGATAGTAAGGTAAAAGAAAAGAACCATTTGTAAAAACATTGGTTGAAAACTGTGTCTAGAAAGACTTCATACATTACTTTAATCTGAAACCCCAAACAGTGTCACATTTTATACCAGATTCTCCCTTGTGGGGTTTTAAAAGGAAAGGTATAGAAATAGAGCTGTATTCTAGGCCACAGCTGAAAGAAAAAAAAAATAGACAAAGCACAGAGAGATTTTAATGATGCAGTGAGCAAATATTCAAAACCCCAGCTGAATTGAGCAACTTTAGCAACAATACTCATCCCTGCCAAGGATATACAATAAATAGCACATTACAGGTATCCATGCTGTTTGAAAAGTAAGCGACTTTTTCTACAACTAGCACTAGAGTAGCATCAGTGAATATCAATACAGTGTTCAATGGAACTTGCGATAGGCATAAAAGGTTTAAAAATGACGTGTTTTTTTCTACTTTTTCCTTTATATTTGTGTTTTTCCTATGTTGGCCTGAGGTAGCTATCTAGGGATCTCAACATAAAAAGTTCTTCATTTTTTCCCCCATGTCCTCAATGAGCCACCATACTTTCCTGCTTATACTGTAAAGAAATATGGATGCAGGTGAATACAAAAAATATCTTCTTTTTTTTTTTTTTTTTACTATTGACCAACAAAAAGCTGGCAGCCAAAATCCAGCAGACATCTAAATGTTAGTGAAACAAAAGATAATATTGTTGGTGGTGGAGCATTTGTTTTTAACATTTTTATTTGAAGAAATTGATTATTCATTTTGAAATAGTTACTAAAGTATATAGGGCAAACTTCAATTCATAATTTCAGAGCCTGGCTGTTGAATAAAATGCAGAAAATATACTTGTATATTTTAAACAAAATACTGAAGTCTGTCATGCTCCTCAAACGAACCGCACACAGTGTTGGCAGGGTGGATGGGTGCATTATTGTGTTGAAAGTAGCCAACACTGTCAGAGTACAAGTTGATCTACAACAATATTTAAATCTAAGTCCTTTTAACTGATTCTAAATAGGTCAAAACATATTTGGACTGTCAGGGCGTATAATTTTCAGGTATCTAAGTGAAACTTTTTGGTCACACAGTTTGTTTATTTGTGTATCTGAGTGATTTGGTGCTTTAAAACTACTACCAAAAGCAGGAGGTTAAAAAGTAACTAGGCTGTTATTGATGGTCCAGAGGTTGGTTTTATGTCTCAAAACTACAATAACTGCAAAACTATGTATTTGCTATGCTTTTCTCTTTCAAGATGTTGATTAATTGCCCATAGGCCTCACATACCAAGCACATTGTTCGTGGAAACAGTATTCACTGCTAGGTTGTTTGAGCGATCCCAGATACATTATACTAACTATAATTCTTCAAAGCCTACTGCGCACAACAGCAAGAATGAACTGCTTTTAGCCATTTCCCATTGTATTGTTGTGCTAGTGGCGGGCTGACTTCATTTTTGCAGTTGAAAGTTTCCAGTTCCACAGGCATAAACCAGCAGAGCCTTGTTCTACTTCAAAATTTATGACAGGAAATTCTGTCTTAAAGCCTAATAAGCTGTATTAATAAAGTGTGTCACAATATAACAATCCAACATTGAACAAGTAAACCTTGCAAGGTTTCACCACATCATACTGTAGGTATAAGGGTCCCCATAGGTCTGTCAGAAGTATTTCTGATTCGAATGCCTGCTGAGGCGACGACAACAACCCTATCTTCTTTAAGATAACGTGGTGTCAATATGCCATTCTGGAGGATCAAATACACAAGGGCTTAAAGTGCAGTGCCCAATAGAGGTTTAAAATATGTATTTCCTGTAATATTTTATCAGAGTAACCAAAAAAAAAAAAAACATGAAGAAAAAAACTAAATTGAAGTGACAAAGGGGCAAGCAGTTTTCAAAGTGCAAGAAATATTGTAACCAAGCTACTAAAACAACTAGAGAATGCAAACAGACACTGTACACTTGGAACAGGAGACATGTTTTCCCTTTTGTGTCCCTCCTTTTATAATAACACAATACTAACATTTTAGTATTATATTATAATTTTTGTTTTCCATATATCTGGAGAACCACTTATCCAATTGTCAAGAAACTTGGTATTAATATTCTTTACCATAAGTTATTGAGAGTATCAGATTCTGGGTATATATGGAAGTGTCTGTCTATGTTTTTGTATGCATTACAATGCAGTTTCTGTTCATCAAACCTAAGTAGTAGTAAGTTTACAAAATTAGTTGATTTTCTTAGAACAAATTCTATTTCACCGTGTAATTTATGGAATCACTATCGATTTGCTACAGCTAGCCTGGACCAAAGATTATAGTTTCAGTACTTTGGAACACAAATTACGTATGCCGTCCTTGATTCGGCATTTCAAGGATGCACTGTCACACTAACTACTTGGCAAGACTTGTTCTATTCTGTGAAAATATTATGACAATTTTACTTGGAACACTTGAGCAAGCCAGGGACAAAGAATAGTTTTAGGATTACGTATTATGTCTGAAAAAAATAAGAATGTCGCGCAGATTAAGTTAAAAATGAACTATGCAACCCTGCAAAAATGAGCAAGAAATACGAAGAAACGGTCCAATAATAGATACAGTGTATAAAACATTATTATTATAAGCAACACAGCGTCTCCCAAAGTGTCTAGCACTAAGATATTGCTCTTGCTGCTTCACCGAAAGAAAAGAAACTTGAAACCGCGGCAACAGACTTGACTGGCATTTACAAAGGCCAATGAAACATTAGAATTAT
Source organism: Acipenser ruthenus (assembly GCF_902713425.1). NCBI lineage: Eukaryota > Metazoa > Chordata > Actinopteri > Acipenseriformes > Acipenseridae > Acipenser > Acipenser ruthenus. The sequence goes on along the minus strand of NC_081194.1, from coordinate 51,315,851 downwards.
ATAAACAATTAACTGTCACCAGAGCACAAATGCCAATCGTCGTTGCAGCAATTGGATGGACAACAGTCTCTACCTACCCTGATAGCATATAAGGGTGGGGCCAATTTGTTAAACTGGCAACAGAATTACCCAATTACATAGAAAATATATATGACTGACGTTAGCTTTAGCAAGTAATCTGTCAGAAATGGGTAAACAATGATAAGAAGCTGTGGGAAGTAAGCCAATCGTCAGCCAGGGGGCGTTTCCACAGAGATTTTTTTTTACCCAGTTGAGTCAATGCAAGATGAAAATGATGGAGGGTTAATTGTTGAGTTTGTTAGTCTGAGCTTGTTGGAATTTGCATTCTCCTTTTCGGGAATTTTGTTTTATTTTTATTTTTTAAAAGCCGTTAAGTTATTATTTACGGAGGGTGTTTTAAAAGTCAGTCAATGTGGTAGGTGATATGCTAGGGATTGCTTTTTTAATTGAAGCGGCTGAAGTAGTATTGAGTACCACATTAATTGTATGGTGAGAAGGTAGGCAAGTACTATGTTTTAACTGTTATTCATATAGTAGCTTTTCATATTTTCATATTGAGCAGGTGTTCGAAAGTTGTTTTGTAAGGAGAGATTTTATTAGTATTTGTGAAATGCTAGCGGTATTTCTAATTTGTGAATATACAATGTGAATGGGTTAGCCCCAAAAATATGCCCGCAGGCTGCTATACTTTTCTGATTCTGCTCATTTTGTATATATTTATTTTGAACAGCATTAATAATATGGGTAACGACGTGGTTTTAATTTAGGATGTTTGTCATCTTGCTTTGTTTAGTTTATCGTAAGTGCTACTTAGTGTTTCTTTACATACTGTGTCTTATCGTTAACCCAAAACGTCAGTGATAGGATCTCACGTAAATCAATTGAAATTCTGAGAAACAATTTATATGGTGTTAGTAAATAAACAAAAAATAACCGGCGATTAAAAGGGCGAAACGTTGCCTTTGTCTACTGTTATGTTCCAGTATAGTTATTTCCAGTGAAGTTTATGTATTACATTTTGTATTATTCCGTTATTTGTTTACACTTTTACAATATCTGTTTTTTTAGATTGGTAATACCACGTCTTTTAACCGAAGAGGAATAACTACATAAATACAAATTCCTTTCACAGCCATGCGTGTTCCTGTCAAACTTGACTGTCATCCGAACAAGATGCATTTATTTTCCTCGCATCTGCTTTAATCATGAAAATATTATAAGGCATGCCATCTCATCAAGAAACCCAGCTGCGCTAGGATTTTGTTTTTACAATACATTTTTTGTCATGTTTGTGAAGAAAATTGAGGATCTTTAAGCATTAAAAATTCAACATCAGAAAACAAAAGAATAATACAGAAAATCACAGTTCATCAGTAAACATGGCTTCTGTGTGGAAAAGATTGCAACGTGTAGGGAAACATGCATCAAAGTTCCAGTTTGTGGCTTCCTACCAGGAGCTGATGGTGGAATGTACAAAGAAATGGTAAGTGCATACGTATTTTTTTCAGTGTGGCAGTTTGTATGATCAGTCCTCATACTGGAATGTAGAGCTGGCCTCTTCCGCTCTATGCTGTGATTTATACAATGAGCAGTACAGGCATGTCTGGGAGTTGGGAGGGGCACACGCGAACCCGATTGCCGCATCTGTGCTGTTCCAGTGTTACTGCTCCATTGTTACTGTAATTTTTGTATTTCATTTCTCCTCTTCATGTATTACGCTTTTTTCCACTTTATTCCTCAGTGTACTTTATGGGTGTACAGTATATCATTTAGACGTGTAAAAACGCCCTTCTGTTGCATACAGTCGTAGTAGGGCATTAAGTTTTGGGTAAAGTCAGGTAGTTGTGCAAGGGTTTTTAGCAGAACAAACTGTGCAATTATTTTGTTCAGATCATTCGCCAAAATGTTGACTTTTTCGTTTTCTGTTAAACACGTCATTATTTCTCAGAAATTGGTGACGGGACATACTGTAACCTTTGTTCAAATGTCTATTTTTTTTTTTTTTTTCTGCAGTGCATAGTCTGCACCTCTTAAGTGGCAAGAGCTTTATAAACAGCCTACAAATCTTCCTAATGGTTGGAAATCCATGCCTAGTGTGATTACTGTATATCAAAAGAATCTTCACATGACATTGCTGTGGTTCAGGGTTTTCATGTGCGGACTCAGACACCAGTAAATAGTAATACAGTATACAATATGTAATATGTAGACCCATATACTCTACACTGCTGTAAAAAAAGAACTGGTGTGCCCCGACTGCCTTAAATCTCATTATACTATCAGAACAAACAGATGAGTGACATTTCTCTGTTTTCAATTATTTTTAAAAAGAACATTTCAATTACAGGACTGTGTCAAATAACTCTGGTAATGTGACTAGTGCACAGGCTCATTACAATGCGCTTATTGTGAATGTTGCTTCCTCTCTGTTAATCAGTTCTGTAATGTTGTGTAAGACTTACTCTGTTGACCAGATTGAAGCTAGGATCTGAAAAAACCTGCATGTTAAGGAACTTTTAAAATGGAACTGAAGTTTATGAATCCAAAACTAGCTACATTTCAGAACTAACCTTAAATGTGCAGGATATATGGTGTTTAAAGGTTTAAGCCTATAACACATTTAAAATGGTAGAATTTGAGATCATTCCTGTGGTACTTTTAAATGATACGAAGTAGTGTAAGAATATTGCAGAGTTGGAAAATCACAAACTTGGACCAAACCAGCTGACAACAAAACAGATGCCTACAGAGAAGCTATTTCAATCCATATTCATGCTCCATTTTTGTACAGAACTCCTTATTGTACAAGCGTTTATTGTAACTGCCTTCCTACTAAAACTATGGAAGGATGTTAGTGCTAATTTGTTAATTTGTTAGTGCTGCTGGAGAAATGAGAAACATTTGTCATATATATATATATATATATATATATATATATATATATATATATATATATAATGTATATGTATTTGGATGCTTTTACAGCTTAATTTTGTAACACAAGCATTTCTCTCCCATTAAAATGTCTAGACAAAAAAGAAGAATGATCAGCATAAATTCTGATTTTCAAAAATGTACAAGTCTGCTTTCACGTTGAAGTCAAGGGACAAATCTTTTTTCATCTGGTTTCACAGTCCCCCCCTATTATCATTAATCTTGGACTAATTAATGTTAAGTAATGTGGGTCAGAAAAACCACACAAATGTTACTTGAAGCAAGAGAGTCTGAGATTAGTACCATTTTATTGTACAGCTCATAACAACCTAAAATATATTATAAGATTTTTTTTCTAGCAAAACCTTTAATCATGTTTTTTTTTCTTTTCTTTTTTTTTTTTAAATCTTTCGTTACACACTATTAATATTTGTGACTCCGTATTTGGCAAGAATTATCTTTGCTTTTGATAGTGCGGAATCAAACTACTGAAGTATTAAAAACAAAAGCACCTGGCTGAAGCATCAGACAGGCAGTCTCAGATAAATGTTTTAAGTTGTCAAGTAAAATTAGATTTTATAGCCTACAAAAATAGCTTAAAGGTGATGAGTAATCATTTCATTCATTTTGGTCTTGACACAAAGTACAGTAACAGAGGCTTTTCAGGCAAAAAATATCCCTGGCTGTTATCTAATAAGAAAAACAGTTCTATATAATTTGCTGTAGACTGTTTTGCCATTGAAGTGTGTGCCTGGCCACTTAAATCAGGCTAGACAGTTTTGTAAAATGTCACAGCAGGACTAATCTCATTGGTATTAGAAATGACCAGCCATGCTTTCCACTAGTGGTGGACATATTGCAGCTTTGTTAATCTTTGACACCTACTGCACATGCTGGCAGTGAATCCTGAAGGTGTTCTGACAGAAATATGACTTTTATAGCCTCACCGGTGATGGCCTTCAATTAATGACGGAATAACAATGTGCAGAATTGTTGGAATGCCGATTCAAAGTTTCAATTCAGTCTTTTTATTTGTCAAGGCTGCCTCCTTGCCCAAGTATTTTTATGAACTGAACAGTGATTTCAGTGACAAACAGAATCTTCATCTAAGTCTGACAAGTGTATTTGAAAATCCTTGCAGAGTGCTTGGTGTCACAAATGTCATTGCAGGCCGAATGCCTTAGTCGGAAAACTTAAATTCTACAGTAGTTTTACATTTTGGGCAATTGTATAAAACTGAAGAGTGTGTTGCAGTCACGACTGTGGAATTGTTGGTGGTCCAACCCAAGAATATACGGTAGTTTGTATCCAGTAAACTGTAAGAGTCACCAGCAGCAGACTGTTCTTCCTTTCATTTACGATTTTCAGTGAGTTCTGTCTCTGAGATTTTCTTTTGCATTTACAGTAGTGTGACTACAACAATTTGGCTTGGGGAGAAAGAGATTGCTGTTGCTGTTGAAAGAGAGTTCCGGTTATTGTAACCTACAGTAGTTGGTGTCTTTTAAACATTTTTTTCTATTCCTTTCCTGAAAAAACAAACAAACAGGTTCTTGGTGAATACCATATAAGCCTAGATATGCTGCTGCTGAGTATTTTATGTTGCTGAAGAGCAAGTGGGAAATGATCAGTTACAGTAACACATTTCAGTACTCTTTGAAAGAAAAGTGTGTAACCCATTCCTCCTTCTGATGCAGTGTAAAATAGGCTTTATAATTGAACATTGATGTTACAAATCCTATCCAAATAGGTCAACATGATCTGCTAATTTGTTATTTTACTAATTGTATTATATGGCTGAGGAATTTCCAAAATGAATAATGCATCTTATGCTATAAAGATCTACCTCAAAAGCCAATGATGAGCTGAATAAAATATGTGGAGTTAGGTCTTGGCAGTTAGAACTTTAATTATGTGCTCTTTTCAAAGTAGCAAAATATGTTTCTTTGGTCTCTCGTATGTTCCTGGGCACCCAATTTGGAAGGCTAATCCCTCCCTTTTTTTTCAAAGGAAAACCTAGCTCTTGTAGTTGGGTTTCAGAAGTATTTTCTGTCAAGAGTGCAATTGCATAACATGTTTTTAGAGATTTAACATAACAAAATCTAAATTAAATTATTTTAGCTTTGAAGGTATTTTCATTTCTTGCATCAAAACAAGTCACTCACCCACAAAGTAAAATAAAATATAATATTATTTTGACGCTCTGGAAATTATCTTGCATCTAGATCAGTGTCGATAATTCTACATCCTGAATGATACTACAGAAACCCTTAGTAAATGCATTTTAACTTGACTGTTCTGTTCATGACTGTTCTTTCCTAACTTGAAAATGTAGGATTGCACCATCCCCTTCTTATACTGTATACTGAGGGCCATGTATAACTCATTAATGACATGCTTTGGTTGGTAATAACATCAGTTTATTTTTCATTTTGTGTTTTAGATGAGAAAAACTTTAACCTTTTAGCTGCCAAGTAAAAATGGCAATGTTACATTGCTTTTGTATTATAACCACTTTAACATTAAGTTATATCATCTGAAAGAAAAAAGGTTGGTACAGCAATAAAATATACCTACAGTAGATTTTGGAAGGTATATCACAAATCTGTAATTGTTACCTGCAATGTATCTTAATATTCAATCAGTCAATCAAGCTTTATTTTATAAAGCACCTTTCATAGTGGACCACGATCACAAAGCGCTTTACAAGATGCAGTCACAACAAGAAAATCCATAATACTTTAAATACAGAGAAATGAATAATACATGCTATACAGGAAAAAAAACAAAGAAACAAAAAAAACCCAACGCATAATACATTAAATACAGTTGAAAGTGCATAATACATGATAGTAGCATAATACATGAAATAGTACATTAAATACAGTGGAAAGTGCATAATACATGAAATAGTAGCAGCAACACAGCAGCTAATAGCAGATATCGGGCTTAAAGAGCATGGAAAGCAAGAGAGAACAGGTGGGTCTTGAGAGTTGATTTAACGCGAACGACGGTGGGAACATCACGCACCAAAACTGGGAGAGAGTTCCAAAGAGTCGGAGCCATGAAGCTAAACGAGCATTCCCCAAGTGTGGTGCACTTTTGCTTGGGGATAACAAGCAGGCCAGAGTCAGAGGACCTCAGCTTGCGGGCAGTGACATAGTGGGTCAGCAGGTTGAGGAGGTACTCGGGACCTGTGTGATGAAGGGCATTGTAGGTGAGCAGGTGAGAGTTTTGAAAATAATCCTGAACTTTACAGATAGCCAGTGTAGCTGGGCAAGACAGGGGGTGATGGGATCACATTTTTTACATCTGGTAAGGAACCTGGCAGCGGCATTCTGAACACGAGCAGCAGTCGGTTTATGGTGAGTGCCGAGAGACCACCATAAAGAGAGTTGTAGTAGTCGAGTCGAGAGGAGACAAATGCATGACAAAGTATCTCCGCATCCGGGAGGGAGAGGTAGGGACGGACTTTGGAGATGTTTCGAAGATGGTGGAAGGAAGATTTGACCACGGAGGAGATGTGGGCATCAAAGGAGAAGTTGCTGTCAAGAAGTACACCAAGGCTGTGGGGGAAGGCAGCAGCAGACAGTTTCCGAGGTTCAGGGCAGCTATATTTAGTTTCTTAAGTTGAGTTTTAGATCCTACTAGAAGGAGTTCAGATTTGCTAGTGTTCAGCTGAAGAAAATTGGCTGACATCCAGGCCTCGATGTCTTGAGTGCAAGCCGAGAGGCGGACCATGGCAGAGGGGCTACCAGGGTCAAGTTTTAAGTAGAGCTGGGTGTCGTCGGCATAGGAGTGAAACATGAGGCTGTGTTGGCGGATGAGGTGACCCAAGGGAAGCATGTAGATATTGAAGAGAAGGGGGCCAAGAACAGGACACCACAAGTGACAGGGTTTGCAACACCACTGCGTCCAGCATAGAAAACAGACTGCATGCATCTGGATAGGTAAAAGGACATCCAGGAGAGCCAGGTTCTAGAGATCCCATAATACTTCTGAAGACCGTCAAGAAGAATGCCATGATCTATGGTGTCAAAAGCAGCTGTTGGGTCAGGGAGGACGCGCACAGAGGGAGCACCAGCATCAACACTGAGCAGGAGATCATTCACAATCCGGAGCAGAGCAGTTTCAGTACGGTGATGCGACTGGAAACCAGACTGTAGAGATTCAAGCAGATTGTTGTCTGTGAGATGTTTCATCAGCTGACTGGCTACAGTCCTTTCAAGAGTTTTTGAGAGAAAAGGGAGACTAGAGATGGGACGGAAATTAGATAAGTCAGCCGGGTCAAGGGAGGGGTTTTTGAGTACCGGCGTACCTTGGGCATGCTTAAGGGCAGCAGGAACTGAGCCAGAGTCCAGGGACAGGTTGAGAGTGTGCATAATGGAGGGAGCAAGATTGGAAGCACTGAGACGGACAAGGTTAGTTGGCCAGGGGTCCAGGGGGCATGTGGCAGTAGTTGATTTCAACAGTAAGCCGGAAACATCAGCAATGGAGAGAGGAGAGAAGGAGGAGAGGGTAGGTAGTAGACTGGGTTTGTGGTGGGCGAGCATAGAGTAGATGTTGTTGATTTTGTTCTGAAAGAAAGAGGAGAAACCCTGGTACCCTGGTGATGAGCAGATCCAGGGTATGTTCTCGGGTGTGAGTGGGGACGCTGGCAGATTGAGAAAGTCCAACACAGTCCAGAAGCGTGTTAAAGTCGGTCACCAGAGGAAGGCAAGTCAACATGAATGTTGAAGTCACCTAGGAGTAGGATTTTGTCAGTTGAAGTGCAGACGAGGGAGAGGAATTCTGAAAACTCAGCAATAAAAGCATAGTTGTTCTTAGGTGGACGGTAGATAACAGCAAGGGTAAGGGACATGGGAGAGGGGAGCATGATGGTAAGATGCTCAAATGAAGAAAAGGCAGGTTAAGAAAGAACTGAGGAAGCGAGCACAGAATTAGCAATAACAGCAGTGCATCCGCCTCGGCCAGTGAGGCGAGGTTTGTCAAAGAGGGAATAGCCCTTTGGGGTGGTTAGGGTGCAAGGTTTCAGCTAGACAGAGAAGATCAAGATTGGTATCGGTTATAAGTTCGCTGAGAAGCAGAGACTTGTTAGTCAGAGAGCGACAATTGAAAAAGGAGATTTTCAAGTTTGTAGCTTGCAGCATGCGGGGAGAAGCAGTTAATACGGGTATGTGCAGCTGGTACTTACCAGTGTTCATTCTCTTCTCAATCATTACAGTTACTTTTTGCATCTTTATTTGAAACCAGCATCTACTCAGCCCTCATAAGACAGCTTACAGTACAACAGTAGCAGAAAGAAGCCGTGTACCCACGACAACGTACATTAGGATTAACAAATGTAAGGCATACAGAACTGTAAAGTATTGATTGACCAGCATTGCATTGATTGATTGGCTGAATTCAAGGTTATACATAGCAATAAAACTTCACAGCACACATGGCTTGATTTTTATTTATTAAGGATTTACTGTATTTCCATAAATGTTCTGTTAATAACTGCACAGATTGCTTCAGAAAAACTACATTCATGAATACCGGTAGTGTAATAAAATTATGCTGGCTTTAAATTGTTCTTTCATCGGTTGACATTAAGGTATATATTTTATGCTCTTGTTATGCTTGGCATTTTCTTCTTACTCTTTTATAAATAATTCACCATGCTGTGCTGGCTCTGTAATGATGTTTACATTTTCAATTAAGCAGATACAGAGAGTGTATTTTTGTGGTGATTTCATGTATTGCTTTTTTTGGTGTCTTGGTTTATAATGTCCCAGTAGCATCTTGTTGTACCACCCAGCAAGTGGAGTCACTGCTTTCTTCCGTGCCCATTGTTTATTGTTGGATGAGTGCCATGGGTGTGTTTAGGCTGTTTATACTGGTTTACATAAAGTGGGCGTTTGGCGTTGCTGATTGCCAAAATGGATGCAAGTACAGAAAGAGGAATTGCTAAAGAATTTGTATTTTTATTAAGTGCAACTCCAGGTGATGAACTCTATTGCCTGCTACACTGCAGTCCACAAGACTGAATATCAGTGCGGCACTGTGTACAAATAACAAAAAGATGTAAAATAGATTTGGATAGTCAGAAATCTTTTCCACTTCTATTTTTACATAATGTATACAGTAGATGCATAGTACATCAGGTCATGGTGATCACAATTTTGTATTCTCTGATGGCTTTACTTTTATATATAAGTATTATTTGCATACTGTACACTGTATCATTCCTTCATCTGTAAGACAGCTTGTCATGTTTGTACAATACCTTTAAATCATTTTTCTAATATTTGAACACTGCACTACTATAAACCAGGCTGTATTAGTTTTCCAGCAAAGAAACCGGGGTTGCCCTCATACTTCTGTTTTATCAAAATGTAATGTAGACCATGGTAGGAATAGCAGTGTAATGTACTATCGAATTAATCTGATCTGTTGACAACCTTCAGTACCTGCCTATCCGTCTGTGTTCCTGTCTATCACAATGACAAGCTATTGTATTTCACTCTAGATTTCACTTGGCAGAACCATCTGTTTTGTTTTAGGATTTTGTTTTTGAACTTGAGATGGTTTTTAATGCCTTTTTTTAACAGTGCTCTATTTAAAATAAATAATGAACTAATAGTTCTCTAGCCCAGAAGAAAAGATGTTCCACTGTGTTTTTTGAAGATTAATATGTTAGTCTGAATGTTGCTTAGAGCTTATTGCATATTTACCATATTGGTAGCTGTATTGCCAATAGAAACAAACTTATTTCCCCAGATATGCCTGTCCTGGCTTGTCTTTACCAGGCAACATATTTCAGCATCGTTGTCACTGCAGAAGAATGGAGTATGCAGAACTTTGTACTTTCAAACAATTCTCACATGCAAGGGACAGGTGCCCATCTACAGTTCTCAGTCTTGGTAACCGCATTTCAGGCCACACTGAAAGTTTTGCTGACAGCTTCCAATAAAACGTGCAGAAGTGCCACAAAAATGCATGTGTTACTGAAACTTGAAATCACCCAGTACATAATACATGGACCATTTTCAATCACCCAGTACATCATACATTAGCAGGCAGATGAAGCTAAATAAATGGTCCAGAAATAGAAGTCATAGAAAACAATCCAAAAAACTATGTACAGTACAATCGTGTGCACCAATCTGAAAAGAAAACTTAAAAAATCAATTTTGTCACTTGATAAAAGCAAAATCCTACCTCCCCAAGTAAGTAACTACAATTGTTTGCCAAAGTACATTCCAACAAAGGGTCAGGGGGAAGAGTCCCTTCAGCATTTTCAGCTGGTTTACAGATCTGTCACTAATCTTGGACTACCTTCATATAACATACTGTACTGCTCTTGTACTGTTGTCAGATAAGGGAAGGTTATTGGAAAAACGTGTTTACCAAAAGACTGACTGAGCACATCATGAACATTTCCATACCTGAAATACACATTTACACTCCAGTATAGTAAACTTTCATTTAATTTAGGTGTTACTGTACAGTAAGTAATTGTTTGTTTTTTGTAATATCAATAAACATTAAGTAAAGAAAACATATCAGGAGGTTACTAATATGTATTTATTTAGTATGTGTTTTTTTTTTTTTTTACTCTATTTCAATAAATACAGTAATTAAATAAAGATCCATTATGAAAGCCCTATAACATTGTACTTAGAGAAATAAAATGGAAGGAGCTGTAAGGATCTGGATTTAAATCCAGCTGACTTCCTGTACTCTGTTGCCTTGCATATTCACTGAAAACTGGGTAAAAATGAATGAGATGCAAATGTGGGCTACAAAACAAGATACATTGGATGTTATACTGTAGATCCTGTAATCTATTTTCCTGGATGTAATTTGCAAGCTAATTTTGAGCTTGGTACAGAGCAGTGTCTCATTTATTTTACCCTGCCATAGTCTTTGCATTTGTAAACCCAGTCTGAAATGTCTCGCAATGCTGTTGTCCTCTGCTCCATTTTATTCAGCATAGGTGAGAAACAGATTACGTGCACAACTACCACCGCCAGAATTAGTACTGTGGTTACTGGTGCTACGGTTTTCTAAGATAAACAATACTGTAGTTTGTGTTTGGGATTTGTTGAAACAAGCAGAATTTTTTCTGCAATATCAACATGAATGAACATTATCTGTTTATTTCACAGACCCCATTAAGCACTAATCTTGCACTATCTTCAGGTAACATTGCAAATCAGGGTTGGTGAAACCAGTTTTCAGACAGGGGTTTATAAAAGGACATTCACTTTCCTTTCTCTACTGCTGCACAAACATCTTACCTGCACAGTGTTTATTGGAGATGTACTGTAGTTTAGATTCAGCAGTTGTGAGTTTAACAGCCAAACAGCTGGGAGGAGATTCACACGTTTCACTCTTTACAATCACATGTTTTTCCTTGACCCTGCTCAAGCTGTTTGATTCAGAGTTGCACTTTAATGTATAATGATGTATGTGTGGGAGAGTGAACTATGTTTAAAAGCAGAGCCAGTATTTTTCCATGTGGATTGGCAGTTATTACACTGACCTGCTGAGAGGCCTTGACCCAAGCTTACTGTGGGGTTAGGAGGAAAGCCTTGTATTTCAGCACAATTACTTACATTTTGTGGAAACAAACCTTACATATAGTGAAATATTTCACATAATTTCAGGTTCGTAGCCCCTTTGAAACAGACCCAGACACAATATTTGAAGGGTTTAAGCACTTTCTTGTGATTTTATTAATTGCAGAAATAAAATAAACTAATCAAAATAAAACCTAACTCCCATGTGGAGTACTAACTCAACTTATTTTCTTTAGATCCAAACTAAAATCGGACAGCTAAGCCGGTTACCGATTTTAAAAAAAAAAAAAAAAAAAAAAAAAAAAAAACAAACAAACAAACACACACACACAAACAAAAAGGTTTACCCAGTACCACACTGGTGTCTTCACAGTGACAGCCTCTCTCTTCACACAGACTAAACAAACATTTCTCCTTGTTTAAATACCTGTTTAACTATGCTAATTGCAGGCAGGTGGCATTCATTCATAATTGGAACCAGGTGAACTTCATCCTGGCTCCCTCCTGTGGCATTCTGGGGGATGTAGTCCTTTAGCCCCTCCTGGACTACATTTTTTGTCCTCCTCCCCCTAGTCTGCCACAATTTATTTATATATATATAAAATTACAGTGGTTTGCAGAAATATTCACCCCCCTGCAAAGCTTTCACATTTTGTTGGCACCTGAGCGTACTTCACGACGCTTTCAAATTAGACTTTACATGTAGAATCTACACAAACTACTTAAATCCAATTGAAAATTTATGGTGAGACTTGAAGATTGCAGTCTGTCAACGATTCCCAACAAACTTATCAGAACTGGAGCAATTTTCCCCTGAAGATTGGGCAAAAATTTCACCATCCTACTGTGCAAAGCTAGTAGAGACCTATCGAAAAAGACTCATAGCAGTAATTGCTGCAAAAGGTGCTTCAACCAAGTACTGACTTAAGGGGCTGAATACTTATGCAACCAGTAAATTTCATTTTGTACATTTTCTTTGCATGTTTTGCTGACATTTAACCTCCTCATATAACAGTGTTCAGTTTAACCACTACAGCTTTGAATAAAAAAAGTTTGTTTGAAAAACTGTGCATACATTATTTGTAATTCAACAAAATGTGACATTATTGGTAGGGGGTGAATACTTCTGCAAACCACTGTGTGTGTGTGTGTATATGTATATACAGTGCCTTGCGAAAGTATTCGGCCCCCTTGAACTTTGCGACCTTTTGCCACATTTCAGGCTTCAAACATAAAGATATGAAACTGTAATTTTTTGTGAAGAATCAACAACAAGTGGGACACAATCATGAAGTGGAACGAAATTTATTGGATATTTCAAACTTTTTTAACAAATAAAAAACTGAAAAATTGGGCGTGCAAAATTATTCAGCCCCCTTAAGTTAATACTTTGTAGCGCCACCTTTTGCTGCGATTACAGCTGTAAGTCACTTGGGGTATGTCTCTATCAGTTTTGCACATCGAGAGACTGAAATTTTTGCCCATTCCTCCTTGCAAAACAGCTCGAGCTCAGTGAGGTTGGATGGAGAGCATTTGTGAACAGCAGTTTTCAGTTCTTTCCACAGATTCTCGATTGGATTCAGGTCTGGACTTTGACTTGGCCATTCTAACACCTGGATATGTTTATTTGTGAACCATTCCATTGTAGATTTTGCTTTATGTTTTGGATCATTGTCTTGTTGGAAGACAAATCTCCGTCCCAGTCTCAGGTCTTTTGCAGACTCCATCAGGTTTTCTTCCAGAATGGTCCTGTATTTGGCTCCATCCATCTTCCCATCAATTTTAACCATCTTCCCTGTCCCTGCTGAAGAAAAGCAGGCCCAAACCATGATGCTGCCACCACCATGTTTGACAGTGGGGATGGTGTGTTCAGGGTGATGAGCTGTGTTGCTTTTACGCCAAACATAACGTTTTGCATTGTTGCCAAAAAGTTCGATTTTGGTTTCATCTGACCAGAGCACCTTCTTCCACATGTTTGGTGTGTCTCCCAGGTGGCTTGTGGCAAACTGTAAACGACACTTTTTATGGATATCTTTAAGAAATGGCTTTCTTCTTGCCACTCTTCCATAAAGGCCAGATTTGTGCAGTATACGACTGATTGTTGTCCTATGGACAGAGTCTCCCACCTCAGCTGTAGATCTCTGCAGTTCATCCAGAGTGATCATGGGCCTCTTGGCTGCATCTCTGATCAGTCTTCTCCTTGTATGAGCTGAAAGTTTAGAGGGACGGCCAGGTCTTGGTAGATTTGCAGTGGTCTGATACTCCTTCCATTTCAATATTATCGCTTGCACAGTGCTCCTTGGGATGTTTAAAGCTTGGGAAATCTTTTTGTATCCAAATCCGGCTTTAAACTTCTCCACAACAGTATCTCGGACCTGCCTGGTGTGTTCCTTGTTCTTCATGATGCTCTCTGCGCTTTAAACGGACCTCTGAGACTATCACAGTGCAGGTGCATTTATACGGAGACTTGATTACACACAGGTGGATTCTATTTATCATCATTAGTCATTTAGGTCAACATTGGATCATTCAGAGATCCTCACTGAACTTCTGGAGAGAGTTTGCTGCACTGAAAGTAAAGGGGCTGAATAATTTTGCACGCCCAATTTTTCAGTTTTTTATTTGTTAAAAAAGTTTGAAATATCCAATAAATTTCGTTCCACTTCATGATTGTGTCCCACTTGTTGTTGATTCTTCACAAAAAATGACAGTTTCATATCTTTATGTTTGAAGCCTGAAATGTGGCAAAAGGTCGCAAAGTTCAAGGGGGCCGAATACTTTCGCAAGGCACTGTATATATAATCTAAATATAATATATATCAATCACACATACATACAGTGCTCCCTCGCTATAACGGGTCTCAGAGGACACACAATATGAGCGTTATAAACGGGGGAGGGGGTAGGGTGCGACGCAGGACATAACAGCACACACCTGACTAAAATACAAAATATAATAACTCCCTCTCTATAATGGACATAGTGAAGCAAAAATGTAACTTTCCGTGAATTAACCATGCATAAAGCATCATAACCAATGCTATATTGTTTACAAAAAAAAAAAAAAAAAAGGTAACATTCCCACTCGTGGATCATTTTGATTAGCAGTTTTAAACTATAAATAGCCTGGCTAAAACGGCGGTCGGGAGTTCAGTTCGACGCGACAGACAAGCACACCAAGTGCGAGAAGGTATGCGGGTCGGGAGAGGGGAAGAGGGAATGGGCTCGCCCCAGGTTTGGCTGCCGGAGCGGGGCTGAAGCGAAGCTGAAGCGTCTCGTCTCCCAGAGAAAGCCGCAGCTCCCCTCGCAGCAAAAAAGTAAATACATTAGGAAAGATAACCACATACAGGGTTCTCCCCAGGAATTCTGTACAGCCAGACGGCAGAACATTATAGCCTGGAGCACTTTTAACGGAAAAATAAACTTGCCTTACCTTAAATATATAATATGACAAAGAATTTGAATAATGTGTTGTCTTTCATTGACTATATGTGGTTGCACTTTTTATGTTCTGCATTCTTTTTCATTACTGTTTTTTATTATAGTAAATTACCGTGCTTATTTAGGCACTCTACTATTTGACTGGGGAAAGATACCGTAGGTTTATTGTGATTCACACAAAAAAAACCCAGTAACCTTTTCACTTCCTTTTTAGCTTAATTATTGAGGTTATTGCTTCATTTAAATTGTTTTCTTTATGTTAAGTTTTCAGGGCATTTTGTTAATGCACGTCTATTTTTGTTTTTTGCTGTTCTACATTTTATGAATGCAACTGTTCATTTTAACCTTTTTTTAACAACAGTACTCGCACACGTTTGGTCACCATCATAACTGTTGCATGAAACCGGAGTGTAATAATCCAGCACCTCTGCACTTAAGCATTTGTATGTCAGCGGACAAGTGTTCAGCTGATATCCCATCACGCCTTTCTTTTTAAAGGCGTACAGCCTCTATATACGAACCCCCTATATCTCTCACAAGCACCTGGGTACATATTGTTACGATATCACAACAAAAGGAATACGCTTTTTTTTTTAAATATTGTTTTGGTGCATATGTATAGCTATTATGTACTATATATCACCTTACAGTACAATAATATGACAAAAAATTGACTGAATGATAATACCCGAAAATAATCTTAATATTTTTTTAATAAAGTAGTAGGCGCAAATGTAGTATTAGGCGGTGGATTGTGCCGATCACCGTCTTATTTTGACCCCCTGCGTTCATTGTCACTATTTTTGCTTTAAAAATAATTGGTTATTTTTTTAGCAGTGATTTTTAACGTTTTAGCCTCTAAAAGTGCTTAACACAGAAAACACACCCCTTCAACTTCTGATTGGTTAAATGTTGTATCAAGACTTAACACAGCTGTCATGTAGTTATTATTATTATTATTATTATTATTATTATTATTATTTGTTTATTTAGCAGACGCCTTTATCCAAGGCGACTTACAGAGACTAGGGAGTGTGAACTATGCATCAGCTGCAGAGTCACTTACATCTATGTCTCACCCGAAAGACAGAGCACAAGGAGGTTAAGTGACTTGCTCAGGGTCACACAATGAGTCAGTGGCTGAGGTGGGATTTGAACTGGGGAGCTCCTGGTTACAAGCCCTTTTCTTTAACCACTGGACCACACAGGGGAGAACCCTGCACATAATAGGCCTAATATTTATTTAGTTATAAAACGAGTGCTGAATAAGATGTCTGTGTTATAAAGTGCCAGCACAGCTTTTCTTCAGTTCAGATACTGTATCAAAAGGAAGAGACAGAAACGGAAGTTAGACTGAGAAGTTGTTTATAGTCAAAAGTTTACATGCCCCAATGGAAATTTTCATCTAATAATCTAATAATTATAGGAAAAATCTTTTGTAGCAAAAGTTTTGCTTTTGTGGATGAGGAAAAAAAGTTACAAGAAATAGATGTCTACAATTATTTATTTTAGCAATTTCTTTGCAAAACTCTAACTCTAAAAAATGCTAATTCAGAAGTATCATACCCTGACAAGGAAAATGAAATTAATAGCTAGTTGAGGCACCTTTAGCAATAATAACCTCTTTTAAACGATTAGGATATTTGTCAGTGAGCTTTTGGCATGATTGTTTAGTTTTTTTGACCATTCTTCAATGCAAAATTGTTCCAGTTCATTCAGATTCCGAGGACTTTTTTTGTGCACAGCTTTATTCAACTTGTACCAAAGATTCTCAATCGGATTTAAATTAGGACTTTGACTAGGCCATTCCAGAACCTTGATTTTATTCTTCTTTAACAATTCTGAAGTAGATTTTGATGTGTGCTTTGGATCGTTGTTGTGTTGGAACATCCAGTTGTGCTTTAAACCAAGTTTTGTAGCGGAGGGTTTCAAAGGACTGGCCAATATCTTTTGGTATGCTATCTATTTTACCATGTATTGGAACTAAATTCCCTGTGCCATTAGAGGAAAAACAGCCCCATAGAAGGATATTACCACCTCCATGCTTGACAATAGTTATGTTGTTCTTTTTATTTTTTGTACGCCTTACCAGACTTTCTTCAAATGTAGCGAATATAAGCCTGACCAAATAGCTTGATTTTTGTTTCATCACTCCACAAAACCTTTCACCAGAACTCATATCCATCATTAAAATGCTGTTTTGCAAACTTTAAGTGATTGTCCTTGTGACGTTTTCCTAAGAGTGACTTTTTCCTTGGCCTGCGACCATTGAGACCTTCACCATGCAATACTCGACCTATGGTTGAAATGGAAACCCCAGTCCCACTTGCATCCGATTCACTTTGAATATATTTGGCAGTCAATCTCGGATTGTTATTAACCTTCCTCACAATTATTCTACTTGTTCTTGGTGAAAAAACCTTCTTTCTTCCAGACCAAGGGAGCGTTGTGACAGTACCATGAGTCTTGTACTTCTTGATAATAGAAACGATAGTTGAAATTGGGATACTCAAATGCTTGGAAATCTTCTTATATCCTTCTCCAGCTTTATGACAATAAATAATTTTCTGCCTTCAGATAGTTCTTTACTTTTTCCCATATTGACTTATTGGTAATGACAGCAATCATCCTATGCCTGACCCTTTTATACGCTCTAAGAATGTTCACCTACAAGCCAGCATTTTCTAGACTTCTAGAATTAGGTTCTGCATTATCATATTATCATATTATCATATCATATTGACATTTCTAGTATGAATACTTTTGAATTAGCATTTTTGAAGTTTTGCAAAAACTGCTGAAATAAATAACTGTAGACCTCTATTTCATGTAACTTTTTTCCTCATCCACAAAAACAAAACTTTTGCTACAAAAATTTTTCCTGTAATTATTTGTTTTCAAGAAATTTCTAGAAATGATACATTTCCATTGGGGTATGTAAACTTTTGACTACAACTGTGTGTGTGTGTAGAACAAAAATCTACAGAACAAACTGTTTACAATAAAATGCAATTCAATATCCGAGATCTCAAATAGGTGCATAATTAAAATAAGCACCCTGATGCATGGAAACAAATACAGTAAACCTGCTTTATCAGTTCTGAAATCAAAAGCAAAGTGACATGTCATAAAATGCCATGTATCTTAAACATTTAACATCAGTATTGTACAATACCTAGCCATAGTGAACTTTTAATAACAGTATACTTTTTGTGGTTTCGTACATTACTCTGCTTATTTTGAGGCAGTTACCAAGTACAGAAGCAATGGGTACTGTAAGTAGCAAGGGGTTTAACTTTTTAATATATATATATATATATATATATATATATATATATATATATATATATATATATATATATAGATATATATATAGATATATATATATATATAGATAGACACACACACACAGTACAACGTCGCATATCCAACTCCCTGTGGACTCTGGGGTATAGGCGGATATGTGAAAAAGTCGGATTTGCGAACATCTATAGAAAAAGCATTTACACATCCATAAATAGGTTAATGAACAAAAACAACACACAAACTGTTTTAAACATGGGGAAATGGTTTGCTTTAAAAGTAAGCAAACGTAAACGAGATTAATTAGGCTACAAATACACAGTGTTGCTATGCGGTTTGCTATAAGCCATCTCCACGCAAAGCTTTAAAAAAAAAAAAATACAAAACAAACTGTAAATGTACAGTAACCTGCAACTGATGGCTTCTTAACTCTAGAAGCCCCTGCCTCCCTGGTTCTGCTTTCTTAATATCTCTGTCACGGTACTTTGTGCTCTTTCTTGATATTGCCAACAGCCGATAAGCAGCTCGGTTTGAATATTGCTTCGGCTATTTTAAACAAACGGCCAGTAAGCACTGCGTTTATGAAGCTTGCTTTTTTTTTTAATTCAAATGCATTTAAAAGCTACAACAAGAAGTTGCCAATATCTGCAAGCGTGTGCTCCATCATATAGACACATTGTACAAAAAAAAAGCTTTGTCCACTGGTGTATTGAAACGGTACTGCTACACGCAGCTGACTGACACACGCACACAGCCCACCTCTCTTAAAGGGGAACGCACGCTTTCTTTCTGTTTCCATCGCGGAAGCTGCATTTGCTGCCAATGCCATTACTCTCATAGCCTACTTCTAATATTTATTTATTTAGCGAGGCAGTTAATTGATCAGGGCGGTTATGTGACGGTCGGATATGCAACGTTCCACTGTACGTGTGTGTGTGTGTATATATATATATATATATATATATATATATATATATATATATATATATATATATATATATATATATATATATATATAATATTGACATGGTCACTTGTGCAGTAACTGGTACGGCATGTTAGAAATTAGCCTAACTCATATCTGTTTTAATTTCAGTTTAGGTTCCACAAGTGTAACAATGAGGCATGCCTGGCAGTTCAGCTACCTATTACAGCAAACTTACTTCAATAAAAACTGAAAAATATCCAGTTTAAAACAATGAACGTGATAAATGATTGCACGTCTTAATGGTTTGTGCATTGGCAGCAGTTTGAGTTGTGAAACAGCTGAAGGCAATGCACATCTCTGTTTTAGCTTAGTAGATATTTCTGTTAAATTGCTCAGAGTAATTTCTAAATTGCATTCTGTGCACAGTTAATTCAGCACACTCTAAAAACCATTACTCTGCACACTTGTCTGAAATATCAATGATCACGTAACACTGCATTTGCACAGTATTGCATTAATTAATGTATCATTGTCCAATGATTGGTGTCCGGATGATAAAGTCCTAGTGCTTTGAGATACCATATTAGCTTTATCCTATACTCTGCTTATATTCTCTGGTCAAGTTAGCTGACATATTGCGGACATGACTTTTTGGTTTCCGGATTATCAAAATCATGTATTGTCCAAGAAAAAAATAACACTTTCGTGTCAGTGATTTTAAAAAAGCTGTTGCCAGCACAGTGTCCAAACATCTTATCTCAGGAACCATTTGAATGTAGGATTGTAACTTTTTCAGTGCCACACATCAATGATCCTGACCACTCGTTTTCAGCCAGTGTCTTCACAGTTGGTACATAGCTGTATTAACCATTTTAAAGCCACATTGTTTTAACAGCTGTTCATATCAATGATACCGATCTTCTTCACCATTTTACTTGTTGTTTACCAGCCATTCAATCTGATATTTCTCTGGTAATGTGTGTTCCCCATTTCTGGTTTTGAATTAAAATGCTGTAATTTCTTCTCATCATTGGACAAGGATTTGAGACTAAAATACTGTAATACTGTAATACTGTAGAACTAGATTTGTCCACTAAATTGAATTTTACTGGACTCATTACACATCAAACAGTTCATAGACACACAGCTAATCTCACTAAAGCATTCAAGTAGAAAACTATGTAGATCCGAGTATTTACAGCTGTACAATGGACAAAGATGTGTGACTCATGCTGTAAAAAGACTTTACAGGAAGCTCGTGGAAGCTTTAGTTTAGCAATGGCCGGTTATTACAGCTGTCGATTAGCAGTGTACTAAGGAATTGGTTTCTCTTAGGAAAGTAAGATTTTTTAGCTAGAATACATTTTGGTTTACTGTAGTCGCTGAACAATCTCCATTTCCCTCACCACTATTTACTACAGTTTGTGTACAGAATTGTAGGTCACACTGAAACCACAACGTGAAAGGGAAGGGCACAGAGAAAGAGTTGCGCATCTCTTGTTTCAGTCATGTCCTTAATTATTAAATTGAACCATAAACTCATATTGAGATCCTGAAGCACTTACAGTAATCATGTAATATAAACTTACATACGTACTCCAGTTTCCTACCCCATGGATACTGTAGTAGAGCATGAGCACAGAGTGGAGTTAAAGTAAGAATCCAGGCATCTGTGCAAATCAAGATAGTATCTAAAATGGTGTTGGATACTATTGTAGCTGTGTAAATTAAATAATGCATTGCGGTCCTACAATACCACTTGGTAATATCTTCAGCCCTGTGATGATGTACTCTACACATTACCCAGTTACAGTACAGTATGCGAAGGGCCAAGAGTCATCTGCTGTACAAGGAGCTTGAGTGCTGCTTCAGTTTGAGTTGTAAGAGCCTTATCAATTCAACCTGTGGCTGGTTGGCTTTCGCAATAAGTGTGAATCAGATTTCAAAAAGGCTCAAGTGGTGGTTAGTGGTGTAACATGCCCTGTAGATAACTCCTTCAAGTTTAGCCAGATTGTGAGATATAAATGGGTAATACTACTTGGAATTCCCTGCTGGTGCGACTACACATTTGCATTTTGCAGGACAAACAAAAAGATTAATCTCTGTATGCAATTGTATGCATGTCATATATCTGGGTATTAGTGGAACATTATCTTCTGACTCAGAGGGCTTCTGTCTGACTTAGAACTGCTATTTTGGAAGCTGTGCAGTCCTGTGTATTTATGGTGATTTGCTCTTATCCATGTACATGCATGCTTTATTTGTTTTTGTCACAAGTGCCCAAAAAACCACCATGTCTGAATAGAGTTACAGAATCTGTGGATTGAATGCCTGAAGCTAGCTGTGGCAGTGCACTGCAAGTTACTAGTGACGTTATTGTCTCATCCTCTTAAAGTAAAGCTGTTATACGTATTGATTGTTTCACCTTTTGACTTTCAGTGGAAAACTTTTCTAATGGGATCAAAGATTTTCTTAAGCCACTTTATTGCAATGAAGGACATTTCTAATATGCGATCAGTTGAGTCTGCTCTTCTGATTCATGGCCATGCATTTCACTAGATAGAACTGACTTGCCTGACTAGTGAGTGTTGAATAAATTTTCAAATTGTTTTTTGTTTTTTGTATTACATTTTCTTTTTTAGTTTACCTATGATTCTGGTGCTTCCCTGATTTAGTCTGGAAAACCAAGGTTAATAAAGCAAAGACCCATTCACAGGCAATTTTGTGTTTAAGAATCAGTGATAGTTCTGTTCCTGACGCATTGTACACCCTTTCAGTATATCAAATGGATCGCTTTGAGGTGCATGAAAAAATACATTATCGAGTAAAAAAACAATTAGTTCGGAAATATGAAGAACGTTACTTAGAAATTGCAGATGAACCTCGTCCTCCGTGTGTCGACTGTGGTGATGTGCTGGCTTATGACAGTTTGAAGCCTTGCATACTGAGACACAATTTGGAGACAAGACATGCTGGACTGAAGGATAAGCCACTTGACTTTTTCAAAAGAAAACTTGAGGTATTACCGCGTGGTGTGCCGGGTGAGTCATACAGCGCAGGTTCATGTCCTGACTGTGCGATGTGGCCGGTCTTCACTGGGGATTTCGAAGGGAGCGTTACATTGGCTCTGGCGCTCCCGTGGGTTAGGGAGGCAAAATCGGTTACAGTGAACCCTGTTGGCCAGGTGCCCAGTGTGCTCAAAAGTGGACACCTGCAGGGCTGGCCTATGTCCTCCATAGGTCGGTAGCTCACTGACATCCACTCTCGAGTTCCTGGGTATAAAAGAGGAAGCTGGCTCAGTCATGGGATCTGAGGATGTCCACTGAACCTTCAGTTCTCCTGAGCTGTGTGGGAAATTGCTGCGGTCGGGGAAAAAAATATTGGACATTCCAAATTGGGGAGAAAATCTGGGGTAAAATAATTGGGCACACTAAATACAGTAAAAAAAGAATAGTTGCATATTTAAGTAATTGATTCAACATAGAGCAAGTGTGAAAGAAGACTATCTTCTTTAGCTGCATATTACATGACTTTAGGTAAGCTTTGTAAGCTAGCAAAACAAAGGGGCTTTAAAAAAAGTTCCATAAAACAAAGTTTATAGCCTAGTCAACAGATTTATAACATAAGATAATAACATACAGTAACTAGGCTTTATTGTTTAACGTGTACAGTACACAGTCGGAAAATGCAAACGACCGCTGTGTACAGTAACTTCTGTGTTTGGTTCTGGCAAGATCATAGACTTTACTCTAAACTAAACTGTATGAACTGTTACACCGTAGTACTCACCAACATCCATTGGGACAGATGAATAAATTCAGAATTACATTTGTTGTCAATTTTACCCAATTCAGACCATTTGATTACTAAATGCGGTATCTTATAATACATACTGTACTGTATTTGTTCCGTCTTCGGATACATGCAAATGTTTGGAAGGAGCAGTATTAAGATCTATTATTTGCTCAAAATGATGTGGTGCTGTATTTTGTTAAAACATTTTAACGTATATGTGACAGGGTGGCTGGGCGGTGACGTCAGGTCAGAAGCAGGAACTAAAAACACTGACACCAAATACTGCAGATTTAAACAGAAAAAGACGTAGCGGCGCCGTTTTATTTAAATACAAAAATAAATAAAAAGGTTTGACAAAAAGACTTGCTCACAGAGCGAAAATAAAAGGTTTAAACAAAACAAAATCACAAACACAAAAATAAACAAACCCAGGTCAGGCTGAGCAATAGCCTTCATTGTTCCATGGGTTATTTTTTTAAATTTAGTTTTCTCTCGCTCCTCTCGCTCTCTCCTCTCTCGCTCCTGACACACCCACCACGAGCGCAGAGAGCTGCAGGCTTATATGCAGGTGACCATCTCCCAGTTTAGCAACAAATTAATCACTTAATTAATTCGGGAGATGGCCACCTTCTACACAAGGTTTTCTAATTATTCCTGACAGAGGACGAGTACCCACTCTCGCCTCTGCCAGAACACATTTTAAATAAAACAATAAAACAAACAAAACGCACGGCTACACCGTCATATTTAAATACAATAATAAATAAATAAATAAATAAATACAAAAACAATTCCGCCGGCGCTTCGCCGTTATATATTTTTAAATAACAAAACCATAATACAAAACAATGAATCACACAGGGGCGGAGGGGGAGACCCCGTTCTAAAAATAAATAAACAAAACACTGTACAGGGCTCCTTGCCCTGTTACAGTATAAAATTAAATAAATAAATAATAAATAAATAAACACTTTGTTTAGCTGATGGTAAATAGAATTGGAAATGATCGGTCTTATTGCTTAAAACACAAACATGTACCACAGGTTATTATTTAAGAGCAGAGATTAGTTGTTTATTGTTTCAACCGGATAAATAAAATATGTATAGCAAAAAAAATTTATTTTAATACTAAAACGTGTTCAAGCCAAGTACAAGGTTGTCCTGGAAGAAAACTTGCTTCCTTCTGCTCTGACAATGTTCCCCAACTCTGAGGATTGGTTTTTCCAGCAGGACAATGCTCCATGCCACACAGCCAGGTCAATCAAGGTGTGGATGGAGGACCACCAGATCAAGACCCTGTCATGGCCAGCCCAATCTCCAGACCTGAACCCCATTGAAAACCTCTGGAATGTGATCAAGAGGAAGATGGATGGTCACAAGCCATCAAACAAAGCCGAGCTGCTTGAATTTTTGCGCCAGGAGTGGCATAAAGTCACCCAACATCAATGTGAAAGACTGGTGGAGAGCATGCCAAGACGCATGAAAGCTGTGCTTGAAAATCAGGGTTATTCCACCAAATATTGATTTCTGAACTCTTCCTAAGTTAAAACATTAGTATTGTGTTGTTTAAAAATGAATATGAACTTATTTTCTTTGCATTATTCGAGGTCTGACAACACTGCATCTTTTTTGTTATTTTGACCAGTTGTCATTTTCTGCAAATAAATGCTCTAAATGGCAATATTTTTATTTGGAATTTGGGAGAAATGTTGTCAGTAGTTTATAGAATAAAACAAAAAATGTTCATTTTACCCAAACACATACCTATAAATAGTAAAACCAGAGAAACTGATAATTTTGCAGTGGTCTCTTAATTTTTTCCAGAGCTGTATATATATATATATATATATATATATATATATATATATATATATATATATATATATATATAATCTACAGTACTGTGCAAAAGTTTTTGGCAGGTGTGAAAAAATGCTGTAAAGTAAGAATGCTTTCAAAAATAGACATGTTAATAGATTATATTTATCAATTAACTAAATGCAAAGTGAGTGAACAGAAGAAAAATCTAAATCAAATCCCTATTTGGTGTGACCACCCTTTGCCTTCAAAACAGCATCAATTCTTCTAGGTACACTTGCACAAAGTCAGGGATTTTGTAGGCATATAGTCAGGTGTATGATTAAACAATTATACCAAACAGGTGCAAATGATCATCAATTCAATATGTAGGTTGAAACACAATCATTAACTGAAACAGAAACAGCTGTGTAGGAGGAATAAAACTGGGTGAGGAACAGCCAAACTCAGCTAACAAGGTGAGGTTGCTGAAGACAGTTTACTGTCAAAAGTCATACACCATGGCAAGACTGAGCACAGCAACAGGACACAAGGTAGTTATACTGCATCAGCAAGGTCTCTCCCAGGCAGAAATTTCACGGCAGACAGGAGTTTCCAGATGTGCTGTCCAAGCTCTTTTGAAGAAGCACAAAGAAACGGGAGACGTTGAGGACCGTAGACACAGTGGTCGGCCAAGGAAACTTACTGCAGCAGATGAAAGACACATCATGCTTACTTCCCTTCGCAATCGGAAGATGTCCAGCAGTGCCATCAGCTCAGAATTGGCAGAAAACAGTGGGACCCTGGTACACCCATCTACTGTCCGGAGAAGTCTGGTCAGAAGTGGCCTTCATGGAAGACTTGCAGCCAAAAAGCCATACCTCCGACGTGGAAACAAGGCCAAACGACTCAACTATGCACGAAAACACAGGAACTGGGATGCAGAAAAATGGCAGCAGGTGCTCTGGACTGGAGTCAAAATTTGAAATATTTGGCTGTAGCAGAAGGCAGTTTGTTCGCCGAAGGGCTGGAGAGCGGTACACGAATGAGTGTCTGCAGGCAATAGTGAAGCATGGTGGAGGTTCCTTGCAAGTTTGTGGCTGCATTTCTGCAAATGGAGTTGGGGATTTGGTCAGAATTAATGGTCTGAGAAGTACAGGCAGATACTTATCCATCATGCAATACCATCAGGGAGGCATCTGATTGGCCCCAAATTTATTCTGCAGCATGACAACGACCCCAAACATACAGCGGAAGTCATTAAGAACTATCTTCAGCGTAAAGAAGAACAAGGAGTCCTGGAAGTGATGGTATGGCCCCCACAGAGCCCTGATGTCAACATCATCGAGTCTGTCTGGGATTACATGAAGAGAGAGAAGCAACTGAGGTTGCCTAAATCCACAGAAGAACTGTGGTTAGTTCTCCAAGATGTTTGGGCCAACCTACCTGCCGAGTTCCTTCAAAAACTGTGTGCAAGTGTACCTAGAAGAATTGATGCTGTTTTGAAGGCAAAGGGTGGTCACACCAAATATTGATTTGATGTAGATTTTTCTTCTGTTCACTCACTTTGCATTTTGTTAATTGATAAATATAAACTATTAACATTTCTATTTTTGAAAGCATTCTTACTTTATAGCATTTTTTCACACCTGCCTAAAACTTTTGCACAGTACTGTATATATATATCTATAGAGAGAGAGAGAGAGAGAGAGAGAGAGAGAGAGAGAGAGAGAGAGAGAGAGAGAGAGAGAGAGAGAGAGAGAGAGAGAGAGAGAGAGAGAGAGAGAGAGAGAGAGAGAGAGAGAGAGAGAGAGAGATATGTATCGATCTAGATAGATATAGATATATAATATGATTAATTTATTCTTTCAGCAGAATTTCATACAGCTGTTTGTTTTATTTATATACAAATTCCAAACAAAAAAATGAGAAATGTGTGGTCTCTTATAGGCCTGTGGACACGGTTTTATGAAAAGACTCATTTATAGGAAAGTATTTATGCGTGGTAGGCCTTTTGAGTCTGCTTGCTCGTATCGATAGAAGCTCTGTCCATAGGCTGAATCACAAGCTAGCCTCCTGGAATAGAAAAGAAACCAGATTGTCCTGTCAGCATTGCTACAGTACAAGTTGTGAATACACAGAACTCTTAAAGATATAGTCCCTACAGTTTGAAAGTATGTTCTACCAATTATTGGCTTCAGTGCCATTTATTTATTTATTTCTTTATTTTTTAAAAACTTTTTTTGCTTTTATGCAATTTCAGCTTTGAAAAGTCCTATAAGATACAACATTATAGATGAACTTTCTGATTCCCTTTTCCAGAGTTCCACAGGGCTGTACCATCCTGCTTTTCTTAAACATTAGGGAAAGGTGAATATCAGAGTTAGAAGGTCAGTATTGTGTACACAATGACAGGGGAAGATGTTTCATAGTATAGAAAGTAAAAAGGCTAAGGGTTTAAAATGCAGTTACTACAGCTTTGAAGAATCATTTTTAAATTGCTTAAATGTTTGTTAATGCCATTCTTTTTATAGTGTATTTAATATTTTTTAAGAAATAAATATTCATAGGTTTTGGAAATATAAATTCACACCACTATATGTTCAGCTTAATAGCAATTTAAAGCAAAATGTAAAAGATTTGACACAGACTACTGTATATGTGTAGTACTTGGAAACAATGGCAGGCTGTCAGAGGTCATGCTAGCTTTTCTGTTCATGTGTTCCTAAAACGCACATGCCCAAAATTTTGCATCCCATCCATCAGATACTAAATGATCAATTGTTAACACAAAGGCTAATAAACTGCAGGGATGTGCATTTTGGTACATTTGTATGAATGTTTAAACTCTGTGCTATATCGTAGTTTAAACAATCTCTGTCTGTGTATAGATATACATATGAACACAGACACATTTTTTTCTTTATGCTACATATTAACAGCCCTGTTTTGTATTTCTCAGCAAATAAACTCTAAATAAGCAAATAAATTTGTAACAGCACAAAGACTTAACAACTACAAAATAATAATAAAAAAACAACACCACCACCCTGTGACAGTCTGGCTGAGTGGTGACGTCAGAACCAGGAAATGAATAACACAAAAAAGGACGGATGCAATGGTAAATGCGCTTGTGTGTGCCAGTTTATTGTAAATAAAAAGGTTGAACAAAACAGAAAAACACGGCACTTTGGGCCAAAATAAATAGACGAACAAGACAGACAGTGGACGAACACTAAACAAGTACGGCGCTGGTGCTTCCAGCACTTGTAGCAATTATTTATTTTCTTACTTTTTTTATTCTCCTCTCCATACCCGTTCTCCACTCACGAACACACAACCCCGAGTGAAAGAGACGTGCATCTATATGTACAATTGTGCTGGGATTCAATTACCAATTAATTATTCACTTGAATCCCAGCACGTGAACTAATCTGTGAAAACTCTGTGCTCATATATTAAGTACTTTAAATGCACGTGAAGTGATGTGTAGTCCCGTGCCTAAATACAATTATCATTTTAAATAACTCGTGCTGCACACACCCATTTATATCCCGTGCAGCCATATTTATACATCAACATTAACACGCAACATACAACATAAAACACAAAAATACACACGGGCGGGGCACATTGCCACACACCCTCACGAATTAAGTCTTTTTTGGGCGTCCTGAATGTGGCATGCAAGTCACTACATCTGTGGTATTCAATTACATTCTCTGGCGGGCCAGATAAGGCAATGTCCTAACCTTGGGGGGCCACAGGGTGCTCATGATGTGCGTACCGGTGGGGGGTTGTTTTAAATGGTCATGAAAATCTGACTATCCAATCACACTTTACATACCGTAACAAAATTTTGCAACACTACACTTGCACTAATCAACTAATACAGCTCAGAAATAACCACTTACAATGAACAATGTCTGATCGCTATTTAATAATAAAAATACAAAGAAAATATATTTTTCCTGATATTTTCCTGACAATATTCAAACGATATCTTGCAAACAAATAATTATACAAATCCCATCGTAATACTGTTAAAACAGCATGCTATTCATTTAAATTTTTATTAAAACTATAAATTGACACTCTCGTGCCATCTCTTACTGCACAGCAAGCATTCAGTTTAATATTTTTTTTTTGTCTCATTTTCTCTCGCTGTTTGTTGTTTTTTTCTGTATGTATCTTGCTGTCTGAGGCTATTGACACTGTATCATTTTTTTACCTCACAAATGTGTTTAAAATAAAAAGCATAATTGTGGTTCATTAGGTCAGTGGTTCTCAAACTGTGTTGTTTTTGGTGGCCTCAGAGCCGCATTGCTAATTTTTCCTAAAAATGCCAAGTTTATCATACAAAAAATAAAGAAAATAGACATATGCACTTCTAAAGTTTTTCATTTATTTCTATAATAAAACCAAACTGTTTGTCATTTAAAAACATACAGCAGCCCCTCTCAACTTCCCAGAACCTTCTATAATAAACTGGAGACTGCAAGATTTTATTTTTATTTGTAGTATTGCTCTGACTACAGGTCAAACTTAATAGGTTAATCAATCAATCATATACATTGATATAACTTAATACAATACCTAAGCTAAAGTACACGACTCCATACCTTGCCGTATTCCACTACTGCTGTATTTGACTTTACTCTTATAGGTATCCGTATTCACATTTTTGGTAATTGCTCTTATTGATATCGTTCTCATCCATTCATTGTACTTGTTACGTGTTCTTACTGGGCATTTTTTACATACTGAGCAATCTGACTCAGTGATGTGGGCTACCTTGCTCAAGTGTGCAACAGCAGTGCACCTGGGATTGAATGTACCTTAGTTGTTTTTTTTAATAACATTTAAT
The DNA here is from genome assembly GCF_902713425.1 of Acipenser ruthenus. NCBI lineage: Eukaryota > Metazoa > Chordata > Actinopteri > Acipenseriformes > Acipenseridae > Acipenser > Acipenser ruthenus. The sequence continues at coordinate 51,286,198 of NC_081194.1, read as the reverse complement.
CACATTTAATAAAAAACGATTACTTCAGATCAATTGGTATGCAGTTAGTTTATACACGTTGTAGTATTAATACAAATAAAATAAAAAACTTACCAATCTGTGTTTATGTAGGCGATCGCCTTCATCGATGTCCGACTCGCTTTCGTTCATCAGATGCATTGCTTTCGGTTTCATATGGCTCAAATTGATGTGGCTGTACACACACCACCAACAAGCCCACTGTCATCAAGAACACTGCCCTCTCCATTACACTCATCATTTTCATTAACTTCTGAAGAAGTACTGTCAGTGAAATCACAGCTTCTCGTCAACGTGTTTTCAATAATATTTGTCATATTTTTCGTCACCGAGTTCACTCCATGCCGTCACAAGTCAGATTTCACCATCTATTTCCTTGTTGGAAAGAAACCAACTGTAACGCTATTTGTAACCCAGAAAGGAGTCTTACAAATCCAATATTTTATATTTTTATGTTAAATCAGAATAGGAAGAACATTTTGCGTTCTTCCTATTCTGCGTTTGGGTTCCCCTTTAAACTAAGCTTAATGGTCTATCTTTGTACTGTATGTCTTTGCCGTACAGTGTACAGTGTCTCATTTCAGAACCGGTGCATGTATCTGTTTGCCAGTGCGCTGGAGGTGCTCATCCATTTGACTACATGTACATGTCTGTACGTAAAGTTGGTGGTGCGCCCATTCCTTTTCCAGATACAGTACATGTAACGGTCGTGATTGCCATGGACATCCTATTTAAACAATAATTTATCCACACACTATAACTTCCAGTAATACGGTAGGTACAGTAATAAGCCAGCATACAGTAAAGAGAAAATATTTGAGCTGTACTAAACCAAATAAGAAAAGTATTAATAAACCTGCTCCTGTCTAATACAGCAAGATCTCTAATAACTGGATGGCTGGGTTGTTTGTTTTCTATCTGTACGTACCTGACAGCTGATATCTATTGTGAATTAGGCAGTCGTTTCATTATTTATTTAGCCTGTAAAACAACTGTAGGGTAGTGATGTCCATGAGCCTCCTCTGAATGGTGCCCTGTCGGATTTACTGGCTTCATTGTTGCTGCGGAGAAGCAGGTTTTATGTGGCAGGGAATGTGTGTCAAAACACTGACATCACTACTAATGGAGAGGATATTCTATGTACTATAATTAAGTACAGTATGTACAGTACTATACTGTAGCATGCTTCAATTGGATCAGGCATTCATTGTAATACTCTTTTAATTTTCATTTAAAGTAGGAGGCTAGAAATCCTAAGTAGAATGCAAAGGCAAGGGTGTAAACTGTAAAACTGTTCTTTTTTTATGATTTTAGGAGTCCAGAGTTAAAGAGATTTAAAGAGCAAGTAAAAGTTACTTATATGTGTCTATGAAAAGTAATTACAAAATAATATATTTATATTAGAATCTTAAAACCACAAACTTGTCTTGGCACACAGTACATTTCAAAGTAAGTAAAGTCCACATATTTAAGCAAACTGTACAGTTTTGCAGTAATGTTTCACACAGAAAAAAGTGGGGAAAGAAAGACAGAACCAGACACCAATGAAACTGAGAAATTATATTTCAGGCACAAAACACACAATGTTACATTATATAGATACCATAATACCAAGTGAGACAGAAGAAAAAAATGTGAAGCAATTTCTAATTTAAAGACATGAGATAAGAAGCAGTATTAATTGGTAATAAATTTGAATACAGAAAAGGTAAGCCATGAGTTGTGTTTTGTTTTCTATTTTTTCCTGTGTTCCATTTTTTCTTTTGCATTTATTCAACCCCCCACACACAAAAAAACAAAACCAATTTTAAGTTTCTAAAAAGAGTACTGTTGAAACGGAAAATCACGTTGGTCTACAAATTACATACTGTATACACAAATGTTATGGGATATTTCTTATTCATTTTATTAATTCAAATTAGTACAAACTGACATACCACTACCTTTTGATGAGTTATTCAACTGAAGTCACAAAAAATGACTGGCATGTACTGAAATACTAAAACAAAACAGCGCTTCGTTTATAATCAAAATGGATGAACTGGTTCTCAACAAAAAGCAAAACTGGGGGAAAAAAATTACTATGGAAATCGGGTAACCCTAGTTTTGATGGCATCGAGAGACCGTGCACTCAAAGAGAAGAGTTAACTCATAAGTTTAGTTGCAGCTACTGAAAGTTTGCAATAAAAATTATGAATAGCAATAAGTTGGGAGGAACATGTAAATTGATGATTGATTTGATAACCGCTTCATCGTTCGGCTTTCATCACCAACATCACTTGTAAACTGGAAACTGATCAGGCCATCGCGATTCATGTCCATGAAAGAAAATGCCCTCATAGAAGGAACGGTTTACTCGACTTACATACATGATGAATTGTGGAAACTGCCACTATTTTACTGGAAGAAAATAAACATTTTTAATACCATTCACTGGAACATACGAGCACTGTAAATTATTATTATTATTATTATTATTATTATTATTATTATTATTATTTATTTCTTAGCAGACGCCCTTATCCAGGGCGACTTACAATTGTTACAAGATATCACATTATTTTTACATACAATTACCCATTTATACAGTTGGGTTTTTACTGGAGCAATCTAGGTAAAGTACCTTGCTCAAGGGTACAGCAGCAGTGTCCCCTAACTGGGATTGAACCCACGACCCTCCGGTCAAGAGTCCAGAGCCCTAACCACTACTCCACATTATTATTATTATTATTATTATTATTATTATTTTTTTTTTTTTTTTTTTACTATTACATCTATATATTACAAAGTAGATGGCAATTTAGCCGTCTGATGGCTAAAAATGACAAGGATGAATACTGTTATATATATGTTGCAGTGCTCCCTTGTTATAACATGGGTCTCGGGGGACACACAATATGAGTGTTGTAACCGAAGAGCATTATAAACGGGGGAAGGGGGTTGGGGGTGCTGCGGGACACATAACAACACACTTGTGACTAAAATACAAAATAAACTTTCTCTCTCTATAATGCACATATAGTGAAGCAAAAATGTAACTTTCTGTGAATTAACCATGCATAAAGCACCATGTAATCAACGCTATATTTTTTACAAAAAAAACAAAAAAAGTAACATTCCCACTCTTGGATCATTTTAATTAGCAGTTTTTAAACTATAAGTAGCCTGGCTAAACAGCGGTCAAGAGTTCGGTTTGAAGTGACAGACAAGCAAACCAAGTGCGAGAAGGACTGCGGGTCGGGAGAGGGGAAGAGGGAATGGGCTCGCCCCAGGTTTGTTTGCCAGAGTGGGGCTTAAGCGAAGCTGAAGCGTCTCGTCTCTCGGAGAAAGCCGCAGCTCCTCTTGCAGCAAAAAAAGAAATACATTATGAAAGATAACTACGTAATAGGCCTAATGTTTATTTAGTTATAAAATGAATGCTGAATAAGATGTCTGTGTTATAAAGTGCCAGCACAGATTTTCTTCAGTTCAGATACTGTATCAAAAGGGAGAGACAGAAACGGAAGTTAGACTGAGAAGTTGTTTACAGTTTGAAATATTGCATGAATCACTAGTGTAGGGAATTGCGGGACATGCTGTAGGAGCGTTATATCTGAGGTGCGTTATAACCGAGAGCCTTATAGCGAGGGAGAACTGTGTGTGTGTGTGTGTGTGTGTGTGTGTGTGTGTGGATGTGTGTATGTATAGGCAAGGATCTTCAAGGGACAACTTAATGCAAACTTTTCACACATTCCTACTGAAATTTTGGATGTCTTCATTTTGGTGAAGATCTATAGTTTTCACACCCTTTTTGGGGCTGTAGATATAATGCATATTTTGAGCAGGTGAATAAAAAAATGGAACCAAGCTTAGGGAATTAGAAAGGCAGCAAAACAGCAGGTGTCTCTGTAAAGGTTTCTTTTTCTTTTTTAAAATTATTCCAATCCTTACCCCAGTAACATTCCTCTTCATTTTTTTTATTCTGCTTTTTAGGCAACCTGACAAACTAGTAGTGGTTTGGACCCGAAGAAGCAGGAGGAAATCTTCCAAGGTTAGTTTTTTTGGAAATTCAACTGCTGTACTATATGTGCATACATTGAGTGCCAGGCCCTGACCATCACAAGCATGTGGTTTTGGAGGCTGTTACTGGAAGTAAGAAAGCAAAGTGTTAATAAAAATCTGATGTCACTATACTGTTTTTCTTTTAAATGTCAAATTTCATATTTTGGTATCAAATTTGGGGTTATTTACAATGGATTTCTATATTTAAAAGTCACTTCATTTATGCAACCTAAGTTGTGAAAGTTTTTAGGACATCTGAATTTTTTTTTATCACTTGGACAGTTTTGTTGCTGTTATTTAGTGCTACTTGTATGTATTTAATCATTACAGGTATTGGAAGTGATTCAACATTGTGCGGTACAGTATATATGTCAAAAGGATTTTAAGTGATTTTTTTTTTTTTTTTTTTTTTTTTGTAGTCCCACAGCTGGCAACCTGGTATTAAAAATCCTTACAGGGGTGTTGTTGTATGGCCAGTTCCAGAGAACATTGAGATCACTGTGACACTTTTTAAGGTAAGAGTTTTAATACATTTTGAATGCAGGTTGCATTCAATTCTAATCCTTTTATTGTAAATACTAACTCCTCTGCATGAAGAAAATGCAGACAGGGTATAGAATCGGAATGATATAAAACAGTTAATGGTTTATGGAGGTCAGTAGAGTGACAAATAAATAGAAGTCCTGCTTGTTGATTGTGTATTTGCCTGCATTAAATATCCTAGAAGTGAATGGTTGACAGCAAAAAATACTTACACACATTACACACAGTCATTGCGTTGAAGTGTACAGTAGATTAATATTTCATAAAACAGAATTGCGATGCAGGGTATTTCATATTATTTCTAAACATGTTATCTTGTAGGCATTGTATTTGAAGCTGAATACATATTGCAGGGTAGAAATTGCTTTGACAAAAGGGTTAAAGATATTGTCCCCAGGTGATGTGTTTTATACACTACACAAAACAGAATAGATTACATTCTGCTTGTCAGTACTTTTCACTTTCGCTTTTTACACTTGGAAACATGCTAAGAATACTTCCTGTTTTCTGGCTAACATGTTGGTATGTCTGATTTACCATTCATTTGCAATACAGTTGGTGATGACAGGTTGCACTATCCTCCTGCAGCAGATGGGAAAATATGGGATCACCTTGATGTGCTACTCTAATTTGTACAAAGTGACGTTTTCCTGGGGAAGGTGTGATACAAACCCTAGTTAATTCTGTGACCAGGCATTTTCATGCATCAAAGGACAATAATAAAGAGACAATCTGATTGTTGTGCACATATTGTTCTTTTTCTGGTTCTGTTCTGGCTGCAATATACAGTAAAATGCATCTCTTCAAATTGGCGTGTTGACTGAGAAATGAATAAAAGGATAATGCCAATTTAGGTTGTGCCAGTCAAGATATCACATTGCACATTTAGAGAAAGCTAAGAGTTGTGTGTTCTGCCGATTTTATATTTATTCACTGAGCATATGCTTAATTCGTTCATATTATAGTGCAAAAAGCATTTTCAGTGACATGTTTAAAATGACACAAAATGATTAGATTTAAGAAACAAGGCAATTTAAGGAGAAGGCAAGTGAGTAAGAAAGGTTGGTGTACCCTTTTCAGAAGCAGTTTAGAATAATTTATTATTGACAAAACAAAAATCTTGACTCCTACATTCAGAAAAACCTTAAACTTAATCTTTGAGTTTCAACCTAGGGGTAGTTCTGAAACCTAATGAACAAGTGTGAAAATCACATGAGAGACCACTTATAAAGTTTCAATAACATGGGTCTACTTATGAACAGTTATCACAATAACCTAATTCAGGAACGGTCATTTTTCTTCAGAAGCAAGCAAATGCTACATCCTTACCGATAAGCTGAGTGGCTGTATTCTGTAGTTACTGTAGGGAAAGAGAAATGCTGAGGTTGACTTACCAGCTGCAGGTTCTGACAGTCAGTACTCCCTGATCAGATTTGTGAACAGCTTTTAAAGCAAAAAAACAGAAAAAAACAAACCAAGGATAAACCACTGAAATAGGAGGCTGTGTGGTCTGGTGGTTAAAGAAAAGGGCTTGTAACCAGGAAGTCCCTGGTTCAAATCCTGGCTCAATCACTTACTTGCTGTGTGACCTTGAGCAAGTCACTCTCCTTGTGCTCCGTCTTTCGGGTGAGACGTTGTTGTAAGTGGTTCTGCAGCTGATTCTTGGATTCACACACCCTAGTCTCTGTAAGTTGCCTTGGATAAAGGCGTCTGCTAAATAAATAATAAATAAAGTGTTTAAATAAAAATATAAAAGAAAAACAACAGCTTACTGGAACATAAAATAATTGAAAGTAAACATAGTGGGAGGGAGGTGTTCAAAGCAATGTTTTTGGCAGACCATCTTCTGGAGATTTCAGTCTATGAAGCTGATAATTAAGAATTCTTACTCTTTTTACATGTCTTTTATAATTAATTCAGCAGATATTTTTTACAGGCTAAAATTGTGTTTACAGTTAATCCCATCTTGCTTTTTAAATATTGTGCTTTTCTTTTGTATGTTTTATTGATCATTGTAGATTTAGGGCCTCCTGCACTTAAACGGTGGTAAATTACCTGAAATACTGCATGGTAAGAGAAACCCATACCGCGCTCAAAAAGGAAGGCGTGCCCACTCTATTCACTAATAAAATAATATGCACGAATAAGGCAAGATAAATGATTGATTTGCAAGTCATCATAGCACGCGAAATGCTGCACGCGTTACACACCCTTTATTTTAGTATGTGGGCACTCCAAAGGACAGGTAGTCCGGCTCTCACTTTGTCAGAATGACAGCGACCAAGGAGGCAGCATCCGGCACCAGCTACATCTTCAGTGGGTCTCTATAGGATGAGGGGAGGCCACCCGGTGTTATGAAGATTTCTGTATCCCCATAGAATTCTGTATCCCCTTAGATTTGACGCCTAAGTAGATCAAGATCGGTATATGTGAACGCTTGATGTTTCTGAACAGTAGAAAAATACAATTTTATAAGGTTACTTTTGTGCTGTTTTATTTTGCTACAGAATTAGTTTGGTCTTGTTTTCAGTATTTGTTGCAAACTGCAGCAGAACTCAATGGCATGCTCGAGAGCACAGCGGGACTCGGGCACAGGAATATTGCGCATCCACGTCCAGCTTTGAAAAACTGCATCTGCACAGGCATGGAATCATGTGGGGATACAGAATTCTGCCTAACACTGGGAATGTCTTTGAGACGGTCAAAGCGGAGAAACTGAAAATAATTAATTGAAAACAAATATTTGTTTGTTCACCTTTATCCCCCTCCGGTTTACTTTGACGGTACTCCGGTACAGAAACGTTGGCTAAATATAAATGTGTTCCTTTTAAAGGGATTGCAAGTGTGCGGTTTATGTCTTTTTTTCTTTTAAGAAACTTAGCACCTTTAAGTTAATATGGGCTTACTGTGTGGTAAACTGGTTACCGCTGTTTAGTGCATGAGGCCCTTACTATTTTAGGACATCCCAGAAAATGGTCTGGAAGAATATAAATGTGTTGAATAAAGAAAACACACATTCAGTACATCTATAAAATACAATCTTTTGGAGCCACAGTGTACCATACATTTCAGAGTATAATGTATACCCTTTTTACAAATATTGGTAGAATTTCTGTATGTTATAGTCCTGCTTTAGAGCTTTGTGTATTCAGTTATATAATTTCGGCCAGATGAGGGGGAAAAGGTGCTTGTCAAACCTGCCCACCAATAGCCCTTATGTTAAACTTATTAATTAATACAAAAATAATATAATATATGAGAGAAATGTGTGCAAAGGAATCTGACTATATCTTCTGCAATTTAATCTCATGAGCTAACAGTCCAAGAAATAATCTAATTAATATCCCAAATTGATTTAAAAAAGTAAATACTGTGAATAAAACTTAACAAAATATACAAAAAGCAGTTGCATGTAACATAAAATGCTCCTACAGCCTTTCCAAATAGCAATTAATAAATGCATCTCTATAGTGCTGATAGAGGTGTGTCTGGAGCAGCTGCAAGTCAGTCCACAGCTGCTTCCTGTTTCAGGGCCAGCAGTGTGCACTGGAGTAATCTGGTGTGAAATATCTCCAGTTCTGCTTTCCTCCCATCAATGGGCATCTGTCTGTCCTTTTCATTGAGAAAGATGCAGTGCAGGGCCCAGAACGGGATCCCAGCCAGGCCTGGAACACATGGAAATAGATGACTAGGGCAGGTGTTTCATTATGCTTGGCACCAATTTCATTTTCAGATTTGATACAAGGATGCAAGTTGGCAGGTTTATTTATTTTATTTGTGTAAACACTGTGTACCTGCAAAGTGATGATAACAATAATAAACAATGATGATGATATTCCTATACTGTAATGCTATGTCCTCTTCCCTTCGCCTCACAATTGAAGTTTGTTTTTTTTTGCTTTAAATTTGCATTTTGGTCTTACTGAAAACCGATCAAACAGCTGAAAGAGTTGATTAAAAACAACCCAATGATAATTGTTTCAATGAATTCCTTAATTTTAATAAATATTATTATATATTTTTAGGATCCTCACGCAGAAGAGTTTGAAGACAAGGAATGGACATTTGTAATAGAGAATGTAAGTTTTATTTATTTATTTATTTTTTATACGTGTTAATGTGCCTTTTTTAGTAGGACAATAACCCACCTTACCTCTTCATGATAATTTTTACAAAGCTGAATTGATATAAATAATTGATATAAAATAAAAACTGGGCTTTGTAAAAATTATCATGTGTATTTAGTGCCCCATAGTGGATACAAAATGGTATTACATAATATAACTTTCCCAGTTTTCACCAGTAAATGGATGCAGTCTAAATAGCAAAATCTAAATAGTATTTTTTTAGAAAACAAATGCAAAAATATTTTAACTTCTCTACTGTTTGATTTTTGTTTTGTACAGTATCTACTTGTAACAGGGGCTAAGTCACGTGTGTGGGTCCTTACTGAACAATACTGAGGCAGACACAGAGCACTGGTTGTTGACATGCCACACAGGCGCGGAGATTTAATTAAACACAAGTACTGACACTAGGGTACCAGCAATGGTAACCATAGTGTCACATTTAATAATAAAAAAAAACAACCTAAAAATAAGTTTGCCACACAAGGCGAGCGCTACTTCCACTAAAAGGAATGTCCCACTCCAGGAACCTACTACTCTATGCAAACCCTCTCTATACAATGTTTGGGACCAACCTCACCTGAACTATCCTACTTCTGGGCTCCCGGAGTCCCGGCCTCACGGCCTCAGCTGAGCATTTCCTTCACAAGCGCCATCTTGCAGTTGAAGGGTTCCGTAGTAGTTAATCTTGCGGAGCGGGCGCTCTGCTGGGTTGTGGTCGTGTGCAGGGGTAGATGCTCCCAGGGTTAGTGCTGGCTCCATAGCTTCAGCTCCTGGGTTGATATGAGTCTGCAACACAAAACACAGCAATCTTTCGCTCAGCGCTGGTCTGTATGGCTAAGGCCGTGCAGTAGCCTAGAGCTGTAACGCAGATGCTTTTTGAGCTCTGTGCAGTTTCCCCAGGTACGCACCCCAGCCAATCCGGACCTCCCGATCAGCTCAGTGCCGGGCGATCCTACCTGCTCAATTAGTTCCTTAGCAACGCGTCTCCTGTTGCTCGTCCAAGCTGCTTCCATAAAGGCACACATGCACTCCAGAACCAGCGACAACTACTGTTTGGTCATTGTTTACATTTCCTTATGGTCTGCTTGAGAATAGTCTGAAACACAGTATCTTCAGCTAATGCATTCACTGCAGAACCTGTATTGTTTCATGGTGCCACATAGTCACTCTTGCTTTTTAAGCAGTCATCTGTCTTCTGGGCATTGCAATAAATTGTGTACATAGAAATTTACAGTTTGTTTGGATTTAGTCTGCACTGAGCAGAAGGGAATTCTATTTGGTTAATTGCCTGGAAAAGTCTACTTTATTCACTGCCACTGCTCGACTGTTTGTGCTATAAATAGGCTTTAAACTAGTGAACTGAAATGCATGCTGGATACTCTGGGTAATTTCAGGTTACAAATGTTTTATTTCCACTAATAAACTGTAGATTTTCTGGATTGTTGACTTCTCCACTGTCCAAATTCCATTTCTTACTCAGCGGTTGATAGTAGTCCTAGACGGTAACGATTCTTCACAAAACCTGTATCTAATACTGAGACCAATACCATCATATCCATGCTGCTCAGTATATAACTAATGTATTGTAAATATAGTCTGTACTTCGAGTAGTGTATTTGATTGTCCAATGATAAGAATTTCCTGATCAGCTTGATTTAAGTGTGTGTGTGTGTGTTTTTTGTAGAATACCATTTTAATGTGTAAAACAAATACAGTACACATTTCAGCACCTACACTTTGTTTCCATTTTGTCTGGCTCTACTTTGAGATTTTGGTATTTTTTTTTTACATATTCTTTTTGAAGATGAGCAATAAAGAAATTAACTAATTTTGAAAACCAATGTATGTCATTATGAATAAAAAAAATTACAAATACTTTGAGCGCAGGCACTTTGATTAGATTTAATGTCATGGTATTAGTGTGGTGTCTACCCCCCATCACCCTGTCTGTCTTTGTAAGGCATATTGCCGTAGTGCCACTGTTTAAAGTCTACAGTAAACTTTTGAACAAAATACTGGACCAGTGCAGAAAATCTAACACAACAAAAAAACAGAGAGAGCTCTTGGTGACCCTCCTTCAATAGAACATTCATTTGGTATCTAGGGTCTTGGGTAATACAGCTTATTGGCACAATATTGTCATTATGCTAGCACTTGTTGTAAGACAGAACACAAATAGCACGGTCTCTTAACTGTGGCTCCCGACTGTAGTGTTATGAAATGGGAGCACTGTAATAAGGGGTAGTATTTCATATAAATGTTTTACTTTTGATGTATTCAAATGTCTTTTAAAAATATTTAGCTGAATCTAACATGCTCTTAATTAATAGCAGTTCATATAACGAAATGATTGAGTTTTACCCTAAACATGCTGGAGAGACTGTGCTCTGTTAAAATGATCTCTGAATAGAGACTAGGTGGCGTAGTGCGTTATTGCAGCTACCCCTTTTCCTTTGGATGCCTGGGATTAAATCTGTTCATTTGTGTAGCTATAGCAATACAATAAGTAAACCAGTATATGGCTAGTATTATGGAACGTTCCTGCCCCACCCCCCGGGATGAGAATTACTGCTTTACTCAGTTGTTGTCTTGTTTTTTTCAGTTGAATTGTCAGCCTGTAATCTTCGTTCTCTGTTAGATTCACCTTTGCAATTTTCACAGCATGTAGAGATCACTAAGCTGCCTACTACCTACTACCTACTACCTTGGGAGCACTGCAGAGACCTTATGGTACCTTTCCCTTTATATAAAAAAAAGCACTTCTCAGTAGTTGTTTTCAGTTTCATCAAGTATAATTTGCACATTTACACTGATTTTGTAAAATAAACACTGACGATTCATTATAGGTTTACCTCTTAATTAATATTTAACAACGTCAAGTAGGTAATTATTGTTTTCCAGTTTGCACCACATCAACGCAAAAGCCTGTTTTGGGCTGCCATGTCAATGTGCCTACTTACCTATGCAAGTTCAGGTGAGGTCATGATACTCTTGCTGTTTATTGACTTAAGCCTAGTCCTTTGGAATGTTTGATTATTGGAACTGCACCATATGCATTCCAGTGCCAAGTCTGAGCAATAACTCTAAAGACCTGTCTGTTCAGAGTTGGTTTGTTGATAATTGTATAGTAATGAATAGTTTTTTTTAACTATATCTGACGATAGAGATGTAGTGGAAGTGTATGTCACACTTTACAATTTCGTATGTCATGCTTAAAATTTTATCTACAGGACCACTAACCCAGTTGTGCCATGGTTTTGACATTCTAGAATATGTTGCTTCTTCTTTTAACATGATGCTGGGGCATGAATTGTTTTTATTTGGATTCATTCATTTATATTTTTTGAAGCATTCACATTTTGTGAAATTAAAGAAAACAATGACACTTGTTATGGTCGGGCATAGTGGAAGGTGCTACAATGTGAGTGTTCCACTCACAGCCCTGTTTGTGCACCCCAGTCTTGATTTGAACCCCTTCTACCATTCATCTCTTGGACCCAAAATGTGCAGAATTCAGTGGTGGTTTTATGAGATGAACAAATGTTTACTTGAGGCTCGGTTGAGACCAAACTAGTTTCACAGATTTGAACACAGCTGTCCAGAGATGAAAGGTGTGGTGCAAGAGGAACTAGCTTGCTGCGCTGCCTAATACATGCCAAGTCCAAGAATCTTCATAATTACTAGTTTTAGGAGCTGGTTATTACATGTTTGCCAATTGCTTTTGCATTTTGTTTTTAATATATTTCAGCTGCACCAACTCAATTAGCAAGGCACAATTTATACCTTGCCTACTGTAAATCCTTTCCAAAATTGATTATTTTCAGGAGCCTGGGAGAGTTATTTCTCTTTGATGAAGCCGTTTAGTGACAAGGAAAATGAGTACCACAGGGTGCCTCTGTAAAGATGGCCATGCTGGCATGTTAGAAGGATAAAAGAACAAAGCGTATGCGTTATAAAAAAAAAAAAAAAAAAAGATCACAATGAGAACAGAATTCCTCTTGTCTATACATACCACACTAATAACAAAGTGATCAAAGACATGCTATACAAAGAATCTGACATTCTCCACAGTGAGGGAATTGCACTTTTCTTTTTCTTCAAGACGCTGGCCTTAGCTTGGGAAGAAAAACTGCTTTGCAAAATTTTTTCAAAGGAAAGCCACAAACAAATTGGAAACCTGGTTTAGCACAGTACAGTGCAACTGTCTGAGGGCATATAAATCTCTCTGTGTTGTGTTCTGCATCAACAGTAATAAATTCATGAGTCGGATGTTTTCAACATCTTTTTAAACTCAGAAAAAAAGTTAGTATGTTTTTGTCATCTTTAATTTCAAAAATATCTGTTCAAAAGTATTAAAAATTGGTCTTTTTCAGGGTCCTTTTTTTAAAAGAAATTATCATCTAAGAATATGCTGTAAAACTGACATTTCTTGGACAGATGCTGCAATGGGTTGCTGTGGGTGCAAACATCTGTGATAGAACCCTTTCAAATATTGTAGTCGTCTGTGTAGTATTAACATTTTTATCAATCCATGAAAGAAAATGCATTCAACTGTATACAGGTTAGATCTCTATAATTATTTGTTTGTTAAGCAGACGCCTTTATCCAAAGTGACTTACAGAGACTAGGGTGTGTGAATGGGGGCACAAAACTTGATAATTGCAGATTCAATGGATTCCAAGTCTAAGATATATTTCTACTTCTTTAAAACAACAATTAAAACAGCTACTTAGTATTTATTTATGTTTTAAAATATTTTAGTTTTTTAAGAAGCCAAATTAATTCAAACACGCCGTTTGTATAACACCAAAGGATTGCTGTGCTGCTTACTACTGTAACTCGCATCACAGTGTGGTGGAATTAACAGTTTGTTAAAGATTTGTCGCCTCCATCAACAAATGAAGGTTGGAAATACGGTATCTGATTTTAACATTCATATACTACTACTGCCTCTAAAATAAATAATATACACATTCTTATTAATCTCTGTTATCATTAGTTTTCCTATCGATTTATTAAAAATCTGACTAAAAGCAAAAAAAAAAAAATAATCTCTGTGAACCCTTTATCATTGATCTTTTTTTTTTTTTTTACATTTCTGTCAGAGCTAAATTAGTGCATTTTAATGTTTTATTTTGTTATTACTTTTATATTCTGTTGCATCTAAATAGGTTTGTTATGTTAAATGCATTATAAACTGTTAATGTTACAAAATTGTCACAAACAAAAAAGGAATTTCACAAGTCCTTTTGTTACTGGTTTTGTGAAAACTAAAAAATATATATTTTACTTAATAAAACTTTAGTGCACTTTGGAATAAAGACACATATGGTAGGGAATAAAATGTGTGGAGGAATGAAAAATGGGGGAGCGTGTGTGGGGTTGTGTGCTTTCTGGTCTCATGTTCGAGGGCCCAATATACCTACGTCTGACCCTGGAACATCAATTATTTCCGTGACATCTGTCTTCAAAGCAAGAGTGGGGGAGGTTAAAATTGCTTTATTTTACCTGGCGCAAGCTGGGGTGGAGGGATGGTTTTGGGACTTAATAGAAATGAAGGGGGATAAAAAGTACTGCATTTGTCTGTACACGATACAGATTTATAAACAATTTCTACACAAGTTTATAATTTTGTGTATTGCAACATTGTTCTAGCCTTTGTCATTTTAAAATGTTGGAACTGATTTGAATTGTAACATTGTATTTCAACCACAGTATGCGTAATTATTATCTGTGACACAAAAACAAAAAGCAGCTATTGAAGTACACCAGTTTGAAAAGAGGCTGGTAATGGGATATGAATTGAAAGCCACCATGAAATAACAGAGAAGCAGCTGTGTATTATATATTTTATAAAGCAATACAGAATGTTTGTGCAAATTGGCATGCACAATTACAGTATTTAGCTTCCCTAAACAACACAGAACCAATCACATTCTTTCTTTTGGCCATAGATAAAAAACACAATATATTGCACACTCTATATAAACTCAGAGCTGGGGCTCATTTCTATATACCAATACTGGAAGATTTGTGCTGTACGTGAGCATCATGATGTGAAACTTGTTTACTTATTCAGAACTATGCGTATACAGTAGTTATAACAATAACTACATACATATAAATTAATATTAATGAATAACTCATAGAATCTGTATCTTTATTTAATTCATAACTTCAAAACACTGTTGTACAAATAAAACATGTAGGCATTTTTAGTAAAAATTCCCATTCCCTAGTATTGAAAATGACTATTTTACTTTTATTCCTGGTTGAGCAGTTTATAAACCAATCCCAGATCCCCGTTTCTGATTTACATTCGGATTACTGTTTAAAACCCCACAAACCTGCAATCTAAAATACAATCGATGAACTCTCTAACAAAAGTGCTTTTCTTAAAAATATAAATAATAAAAAGTTATTACAAACTTGTAACAGCGGCAAACATTGTACAGGAAACCGTAGAACTGAAATGGATTTTAAAGCAACATCAATTTAAATATGTAAAAATTAGGGGTTTTAATCTTGACATTTTCAATCGATCGATTTACCTGTTTGCTAGTGATACAAAATTGTATTAAAAGACAATTCTAAGTACTAACAATTTCTGCAAATGTTTCATAATGCCAGCTAATGTTTAATATACATATACTTACATGTAATTTGACATTTTGAAAATATTTTCTTAGATATAAGTGGAAGTTAGTTAAGGGCTCACACCTGGCTCTCCATTGGAAGGGGAAGGAGGGATAACTAATAATGGAGTTTTTTTTTTTTATTTTTAATCAGTGGTGCTGAAAGTAGGTTAAAGGTGTATAGTGCTTTTAAAGGCAAAAAGGGGTGGGGGGGGGTGCGTGTCTGATTTGTTTGGAATGTCAAGATGTATTTGTTTATTTCATTCACATTTGTTTGCACATTTTTAAGAATTGATTAATTGCGTTTTTTTCACTGAGTATAATAAAGTAACATTTTAAAGTAATGTTTTTCAGACAAACACATTTTTCAATACTAATTCTGATACCGTTTAAAAGACATACGTTGAATAAAAAGTAAAATCAACTTACTTGCGACAAAGTCTACCCTAACACTGTAACTTCACTGCTTATCTTTATACGGAGATTGACACAAAAGTGAAAGCTGGCAATGAGGAGTGAACTTCAGGAAGAATATACAGGATGTGTTTCAGAATACATTAGAGGATGGGATAAGGACGAGCTGGAAGAGGACTTGAAGGGAGCAATGTATTACACATCTGTTTTAATAAGCTTTTACACAACTTCTTGCCAAATTGTCAAATATTTATAGTAGTATGCATTTTAAATGTCATAATTATTGCACACTTTCTGCCAGAAATAACAGTATTTATTGTAATTCCTCATGTACATCAAAATGTTTTTGATAAAGACAGAGGCTTTTATTGTTAAAAGTTGAGCTTGTCGGGAAGTAAATCCCTTTTTTTATATAAAGGACACAACCTTAATACAATTCCTTCAATATGATCACCTTTCCAAATCCATGGGCTTCTTGAAAACGGAATTTTGTTTGGCATAGCTTCTCGAATTCTAACGTTGTTTTTGGCAGGGGATAACGTCCTATTTCATCTCACTGTTGAAGTAATTGCAGTCATTTTAAAGGACAAAAGCATTGCATGGTGCATTTCAGCCACCTGATGGCAGCATTTGATTGAATCGCCATGCCATCTCCCCTTGAGTACAGTGGAAGGGGTTCAGGATTTGCTGAGTCTCGACAGAGAAGGGCTAAAGACTGCAAGGTATCTGGTTAATGTAGAAATGAAATGAATGCAGCAGAGAAGCTAAGCTTTCCTGACCCTTCATCAGAGAATAGATGAAAAAGAGAAGAATAAGCTATTGTGCCATGGAAAGATGATGAAATTCAAGATCTGCACGCATAATCTCTGGCTCAACCTTAGAAATGTTAATCCCTCTGTAGAATTATTTGAGCAGTAGATTGTATTTTGTCATTGAAATGGCACTGTGTCAAACAATACCTTTCTATTTGTGCCACTGCAAATAGAAGTGAAGAACTGCATAATCAAAAGGTTTTGACAGAATTTGATTATTCAGTAGTCTCTCCAAATTGCATGCAACTTTTCGAATGCATTATCAAAAGGTTACATTTGAATGGGTCAGACTTTACAGCTATATTTGGCTGAATTATGTAGCTTCCTTTTGTATCTGTAGCATGTGGTATATTTTTGACTGCTATTTTCCTTGACTTCCATTATACATTTTCGCCAAACCTAGCACTGAAACATTACCGTCCTTTTATTCAGTTTCTCTTTTAAATGTATGAGAATGTTACCAGGATTTTGAAAGGTCTAAATAACCAAAAATCTTGTATCCAGATTTTGCTAGAATATGGTAGGTTGCAGCATGTGTAGAAACTATTTGATGCTTAGTTATTGTTCAGTATACTAAAAATATGCAATATGCAATATGACATGAACAGGGTCTGTAAAACCAGTTGTCAGCGTTTCTGTACAGGCAATACAGAACATGTGCACATATAAAGGTTGGATTTATAATGGAATTATTGGAAAGTAGTTTGGTTTGTCAGTGCTATTTACTGTAGTTCATTGTAGACAATCAAATACTCTGTCATGTTGCCTTGTTTCTCTCAAAACCCGTTTTCTGTCTCAATGTTTTTTATACCAAGTATAACAGTCGTGGTTCCAAAATGTGTTTATTTATTTATTTATTTATTTATTTATTTATTTATTTATTTATTTAAATTAATAGCCAAGAAAAACACCTGACATGTTAAATGCTATTATTTATTGTGAACGTTATATAAAAGAGACTTTCAAGAGCACCATAAAATACTGACTTGTGTGTAATACTTAATGAGTCACTTGGTTACCTCAGCTGTTCTTATACAAGTGTGGACTATGGGGATTAGCAATGGCACACTTACAGTTCTTTGTTATTTTAAAAGCCTTGCATGTACCATTTAGACAGGTCAATTAATGTAATTAATTAGAATGAAACAGATGCATTTTCTCTACACCATTTTGGTGGAGTGTAGCATAAATCGCTTTTGCAAAAAAAAAAAAAAAAAAAAAAAAAAAAAGATGGACCAACTGTTATTGCTAACACCTCACACAGTATCCGCCTTTGTGTGCCAGTTGACAGTGCAGATGGCCAAGATGGATCCACAGTTCAAGTTGGCTGGCTGTGGCTTGATGGCTGGATAATCTTGGCCTGGTGCAGTAGATGCAGGGTGGTCCCTCTATCCAACTTTAGACTAATAGGCTTATAGGCCATAATCCAAGGCACTGTAGGTCACATGCAAAGTCTGCTGACCTCCTTATTTTCTGTAACATACTAGCTTTTTATTTAGTCCACTACACTGCGTAAAGCTGCTTCTAGAACATACAGTAGCTTTCTCTCTTCAAATTTAGAAGTAGAATGTTAGAGTTGAGTGGGCTTAGAACAGTGGTTCCCAACCTGTGGTCCGTGAGTAAACTCCAGGTGGTCCGCAAACAACTCCCAAAATTTGGTTACGCAGTTTTTGAAAAACCCCATTTCTACACAGTCACATGTTGTGCTACTACTATTACTAAGCAACACAACAAACAACTATAACCAAGTAATATATAGTTATATGATATGTATGTAGTCTGCATTATTCCCCTTTATCTGTTTTCTTTTCTTACGGGTGTGTTTATAAATTATTAAAATAGTACCAAGCATCGCCTTCAAAGCCGCCATTAACTGAAACAGCTTAATGTGAAACAAATACTATCTAAATAACGTGCACATTTGTCTTGTCAAAATTACAGACTTATTTTTTTTTAGCCAGCGTCTGTGCTCATTCTACTGCTTGTGTTCACTGAATCTAAGGAAAAAATACATAATCTGGCTGTCCCAGCCTTTTCCCTCTGCATAAAAGTAATGCACTGCATTGAATACTCTTAACTTGGTTGAAATAACTAAATAAAAAAATAAAAAAAGAAACATTAAAACCACAGTTCCCTTTCAAGTAGGGAATATTAACCATCACAAAACGGGTGTTCCCCTTTTAAGACACCCGAACCTGAAAACTTTATACCAAAGACACTCGTCAGAGGAGGGTGACGTAGTGCTGCTCCGCCCCCGCGAGCATAAACTCACGACTCACCCTGACAGTATCGCCATTTTCCTTTTCAGCCTAACCTGATTAACATCAGAGAGTTGATAAGTAAATCCTCCTCTGTATTTTCACACACTTTTTTTAGCAATTGCTTTAAATAAGTGCAGAATTATTTACGGAATCGCTCAAATAATTCTTATTATTTCTAGCTGTGTTTCTGTATTGTCTGTATTTCAGCTCGCGGTTAAGTCCCACTGCGGCCTTGTGTGCCGTGGGAAGCCTGCGGCTCTACTTCCGTCCCTCCCGGGATCTTTGCGCTCCAAGTCTAAAGTTGTTCAGCTGAAATTTATATATTTTAAGAATGTTGTTGTTGATAATATTATAGTTAATAATTGTTTAATTATTAAATTACAGTATTTGTTTAACGTGTGTTTTGCTTTGCGTTAGCTATCGGTTGTATTATATACTGTGTTTCATTTTTCTTATAGGAAGGTAAGTATTGAAACCCAAGCAGCTACTATGGGTGTTACTACTTTAGCAGCTCATTGCTGTTTTAGCGCAGCTATCCAGCAGCACTATTACAAAGGTTTGTTCGTAAGCAGGCTATTTCTTATCTCACGTCCTGCTGACTAGAAATTAGCCAGTGGCTGTCTGCAGGTGGGTATCCCTGCTAACGTGCCACTAGCAGTAACTGCGTTTATTGCCCCTGCTCTCACTTACTGCTTCGGTACCGAGTGCATCGAGTCAGCATCGAGTATCGGTACCTAGTTGGCACAGAGTGCCGTGTCGGTTCTGAGCACATAAAGTGTCAATACTCCACTGTGTGGTCTGTACACTATTTTGTTGTGAACACAGCACTATTACCATGTCTGGGTTCCATATGTGTGTCTCTTGCAAGGCTAAACTGCCTGCAAGTGACAGACACGATAAATGCACTCTGTCTAGGTCCCGAGCATGC
Organism: Acipenser ruthenus; assembly: GCF_902713425.1. Classification (NCBI taxonomy): domain Eukaryota; kingdom Metazoa; phylum Chordata; class Actinopteri; order Acipenseriformes; family Acipenseridae; genus Acipenser; species Acipenser ruthenus. The sequence goes on along the minus strand of NC_081194.1, from coordinate 51,266,416 downwards.
GCAATCAGCATCGCCAATGAGTGAGGCTGGACCCTCCTCCCGAGGCTCTGTGCCAAGGGTGGGGGAGAAGCAGCGCTAAGAAAAGTAGAGCCGAGATAACTAGTTCCTCGTCTGCCTCCCCCTTCACCTTCCCCTCCAAAATGGAGAAGGAAGAAAAAATGCTGCTCACGTTCAGCAAACAGGGCACAGATGGATAAAATCTGGGAGGTTGTGTCACGCCAGCAGGCAATTCTAACTGAGCTTTTGCAAGAGCTCTCCGATTACGATTACGACATTCCTATTACTTAGCTTCCACTGTCATCAGAGCTTATGCCTTTAATGCAACGAACTACTGCGGCGATACAGGTTCCTTGGCCTGGAAAAGGAACCAGAGGCGCTCCATTTGTGACGAGCAGCCCTCTATCACTCCTGCTGCCCCTCCGGTCCACCCGGAGTTTCTGTTCGAGCTACAGTCCATGGGCTCACCCAGCTACTGCTGCTGCAGTTTCCCGTTCTGTAGACTAAAGCCTAGGACACACATGAGCAGCGCGGCACCGCTAGCGAGGAGTGGCAAAATTCTGCACGTATCGCTTACCTTGTATTAGAGAGAATACACATTGACGAAAAAATGACGCTGTGGAAAACTATCACAGCGGCAGAATTTTAGAACAGCAAAATATCGCTCGGTGAGCAATATTTTGCTGCTCAAACATTTTCCCGCAGCGGCAAATCTGGGTCTAGCCAATCAGGTCCATGGTGTGGGATATGTCATGTGTTGATGAACTTGAATATCCATCAACATGGAGGAGCTACTGATAGCTGAAGTTTCTCAACATCCGAGCTATTTGATTATAAAAGTAAGAATTTCAAGGACATTGGTTATGTGTCTATTGAATGATCCAAAACAAATACTAACCGTTTACACCCCACATTAATCCAGTTACTTGACATCCTGTATCATTTGTTAGATATACATGTCAAGTAATTAACCAGTTGCCAGCCGACTGATTATTGTGTGTACAGTTGCGAAGAATGTGATCCCTTTTTTCCTTAATAATAGCAGCTCCTATACAATGTATAACTACAGATACAGTACCAGAGTCCAGTCTTGTTAAGTGCGGTGCTGGATATATAATAGTTTCTTTGTAGAAAAAGGCTTTCACATTGTATCCCAAAATAAATATCATATTTTACATACATATCCTTAGGTAAATTAGGTAAAAGGCAAATATTTCTGAGTGGTGTTCTGATATGGGAACTTAACTTTAGATCCTGATAAAAATTTCTGGAGATGGACACGGTCGTTCACTCTGTGTTCAAGCAGTAAAAGTTCAAGAATGATATACGTTTTTGGGTTGTTGTATAGAGCAGTGAGGTGGTGGGCTGTCTTTCTTTTTTTTATCGCCGCTTCAAAACCGTTGATGTGTATCCACCAAGCAGCGGTATTGCCGCGCACCGGCCCGCTTTGCTCCCCTCAAGCGGTGCTGCGCTGCTCATGTGTGTCCTCGGCTTTACTGTACAGAGTGTTTGGAGCGGACAAGCTGGGTCTTACCAACTTTCCGCCAGTACAGGCAACCATTGCTGCACTTGTTCAGCCTACTAACCTGTCTTTGCTAGTCAAGGACGCGGTGTGCCCAAGTAAGCAGTGCAGAGTGACCGAAGTCATTTTAAAGAAAGCATACGCAGCTAGTGCGTTTACCATACACCTGGCACTCTACAATAGCATACTTGTAGTTTACCAGGCTCAACTTATTGGGTCCCTCTCTGAGAACCATAGGCCCTTGTCTCAGCAACTGGACAAGCTGCATTTGGTTAAAGTCAAACCGGATAAGCGGCTGTAGATTTAGGCAAACTTGTGAAGTGTTACTAATGTCTGTTATCCACTAAAGCACTCTTGTACTCCATTTCCATTGAGATGGTATAGGATTTTTACACTGTACTGATTACAGAACAATCCAGGATGTTGCCATAATGGCACATAACCTTTTACATTTGACAATGAGTTTGTTCAATGTGCTTTACAGATTGTTTTAATTTGCCTAATGCCTCATGTCTGTAATGCTTGTATGGCTTTTATTGATATTCTGAAATGTGTAATTATATATGGAGTGCTCTTTGTCTAGTTTTCAGTGTATTGTAATCAGATATGTTCATATAAATCTTACTGTTTTTTAATGTACTTATTTCATACATTAAACAAATAACAGTACGTTCTTTAATTTATCAGGCTTTGCCGGTTACTAATTCCCCTGTTTTATTATGTTCATGGTTGTGCTTTAAGATAATCTCCTTTTCATTTTAATCCACATTAATGTTCTTACTGTTGTATGCAATTTAATCAGTTGCTCCTGACGCGGTTTCATCTGAAAAATGATAATTCTCTTAATTACTGGGCGCTGAGTTTTAATAGCCACCTCAGCATATTAGAAAAATTCTGGATTTCTGTATGTACAGTATATAGTATTCAGCTTTTCACAATTGACTTTTCTGGTGTAAAACGGTCATGACTAATTGTTGCACATTAAATAAGTGTAATCAAGTTGCTACATTAGCACTGCTCCATTGGACAATCCTACTATAGTTTAAGAACAAAAAAAGGTATTTTAATGGAGGGGGCAAACACAGAGTTTGAGTCATCTTGTTTTTTCTTTTTAAATATCTTTTTTTTTGTATATTGGTTGAGCATGACTCCATTTGAAAAAATACCCCCGAAACAGGGGAGCAACAAAGGTGTGAATGCCAACAGAAATCAACAATTTAGAATTATGTGATGATTTAAAAACATAATAATAATAATAATAATAATAATAATAAAAATCAGTAAACAAACCAAAGCCAGCCTTGGTTTGCACCCATTTATTTTTCTTCAAAAAAAGGGGCACTTAGGATAAGTATAATCTTCACCAGGTCATCATCTTCCTGGGGTTTGTATGTGATATTTGCTTTGGTTCTAAAGGTCATGGTTTTCTGCTTCAAATGAGATATCCAAGCAGTTTGGTAAATATTTTTGTTGCCAAGGGCATGGATTTGAGACAGGGAGGGGCAGCTGCTGTCATGTGCTTTTTGACAAGAGCATTGCAAAGGGAGGCGTAGATTGTCACGACAGGAAGCAAACTTAATACGGGAAAATCGAGTGGCAGTACCTCCTACCCGCCCTTTGAATTTTGACTTTTGAACTATAAGTATAGTGCTGGCGGTTTAGTAATGTAGGTAAACTCTTCCCTGAACCAAAGGGTAAAGCTTCAGGCTTGGAAATTGTCTATTTGCAAATACCCCAGGATCATACGTTGTTGAAGTTGCTGTTTATAAAGCTGCTGTCATTAAACAGTAAGAACAGGATATTAGGATCTTGTCTGTTTTCACATTTGTTGATCAGGGGTATTTAATCTCTGTACCTGGGCCACATTCCACAGAATGTTTGAGTTCATCACCCCCAACCTGAGGAAAAAAGCCTCTTTACATAAATGCCTGCTTCCCTGATTCCCTGATTTTATAAAGCCTTTAAATGGAGTCTATGTAAAATCCACGGTTCATGCATGTTGAGTAACTCATTTTTTTAATGTCTCTTATCTGTAGTTGTGAAACATGAGAATGAATATTGAAATGCTTTCAGCTGACTGTAGGACATGAGGGAGGATCCTGAGTTGTTTGGGATATTTTGGTACATTACGCATTGACAAGATCAAAAAAGAAAAAAATATCAAAGGAATGCTTTGGAAGGGGCACTATCATTCTACATTGCAACAGTACCATGAAGGTGTTTTTTTGTTTTGTTTTGTTTTTTAAGGGCTAAAACTAATTGGTTCATGATTCATGTTCTGGCAAGATAATGACCTCAAGTACACATTACATTTGTGCCCTGGCTAGCTACATTGAAAAGGTCAGATAGGATGGAAAGTGATGAGCTGGCACGCCTTAGATTGGCTGACCTTAATCCAATAGATCATTATTATTGTTATTTATTAATTTTTTTCAGATAAAAAGAGGTGCTGGGCAGCGAGACTGGCTCTGCAGTTTTCAAAAGCTAACAGAGATCTTTGGCACCATACATATTTCTATTAAGGCACTCTAGAAGCAGTGCCTCAGTTCATCTTATTCATGTTCATTTTATTTCCTACAATTTATTTTTCTTACTATCCCCAAATTCTGCACTTTCCCCATTACACTTGTTTTGCAAAGTTGTTTCCATATTTCGATGACTTATTCTGACTTGATGGAAAAAAAATATGTATATACTGTTCTCACTGTGTACATTTTGAAATGGTTATATTTATTCCTCTATTGCTCCGGGACATAGGTAATCAGCAGTATGTGTCTACACATTTGGTGAGGGTACAGTAAATTGATGTTGCAAATCTCCATGGCCAAGTATACTTAGATAGCAATCTTCTACAGCGTACACTGCTGAGAGATGAAACCCCCATCCTCTAGACATGAAGGTACCTCTGCTATGCACATTTAGTTGAAAGACCTGGCTTTACACATATTGGCATATATTGTACTAGACATGAAGCGATGGAAAAAAAATTCTACAGTCGAAAACTAAAATGTATCCCAGGGTATGCAGTGATCTAATATATAACAATATTTCTCTTTGCTTTATTGTAAGGCTTTATTGTCTAAAAAGAATTCTGTTGGCATACTTCATTATGCAGATTCCTGCTTGTGAGAGCACTCTTTGCACATTCTGGCAGCTTATTATACTGTTTTATTGTAAACCTTTTCATTTTATTTACACATGAGTTGCTCTAATCATTTTAAAAGCCTTTCATGCTAATTCTAAATGTTTTTCCTAATACCATAACTGCCCAAGAGAACTGAAATCCCTACCAAAATAAATGCAAGAAATAAATGGTTTGATAACCATCATATGCATTGTACTCAAACAGGCATGCTTAGTTTGGTTTGCATTGAAATCCCCTTATTAATGTTCAAAAAGGAAATGCGTACAATAATTATTTAAATTAAAAATCCTACTGAAACGCTTTGACTAGGTGAAGTTCACTAAATTGGACGTTTTGATAGTTAAGCAGGTTCTGTTGCTCAATTTGAAATATTTTATTGTGTCCATGAAATTGTGTCCATGTTTTTTTTTCAGAATAGATAATCCTCAGTTTATGAAAATGTAAGTCTGAAAGATCCATTTGTTGCTTCATTCTGTTTTTATAATGTTCTTGTTTAATTTCCTCATCAATGACAGCAGTAAATATGAATGGTTGATATCACATTATTCATGAGAAAAATGTTAAAGTGGAGAACCCAGAGGTGGCTTGATCCTGCTGTTGTGAAATACACTCAAGAAGAAATCTGGGATAATCTTGAGTTTTAGTTCCACTTGAGAAGCCCTGAATAAATGAGCTGCATTTGTGTTTGTCTGTTGTTTACATTTTCTGTCACTTTAATTTAGGATTACCTATTTCCAAAAAGTCCAAAAAAATAAATACGTAAATAATGTATCACTTGTGGCGGGTCACATGACCTGGTTGCAGCTCTTCAAGTAAAACTGGGTTACAGCAAGGAAGTGATTTCTTACCAGGAAGCAGCAGCAACATTTACTTCTACAGCGTGGTCTTGAAATATATAGACATTTAGGTAACAAAAAAAACAAGCAAAGCACCAAAAAAGATGTTCAGTAGAAAAGGAGCAGTGATTAATATTGCTAGTGCTAATCAGTGGTAAGGAAATGGATTGGTTCGGACCAAGGTTATGCCACGGTTATGCATTTGTCTTGGATTTGATAAGATGCAATCTAATTTTAATTGAATCTGTCAAAGTATTACACCATACAGACTAGGTTAATTTGAAATCTGATAAGTCAGTGTTTTGAAATAGAAAATATAAATATCTAAAACTAAACGCATATATACTGTAAGAATATATTTCAATATAAAGTACAACAAAACTTTTTTTTTAGCATGTAGTAGTCCCACCCTGTTTTTATTTTATGCTGCATTTCTAGTGTAAACTTAATTGCTCAAATTATGAAATTCTTATTGTAGCCATACTGCAGTACCAGTGGCAGAGGAAAAGGAAGATGGCCCCCTCCCCAATGTTAATTTAACCCTTATTTATAAACATCAAACATAACAAATCAAATATTGAACTATATTTAATTGTCAGAATGTTGGCATATATGAAACAGTACTTAATAAGAGTGTTTTCTACTCATCTACTTTAAATTTATTTTGCATACATCTTTAGATCCAACACTACGCTATTTTTTAATCATAAACGAACAGGTTTAATCACCAATCCTACCTGGATTCCCCAATTCTGCGATGAATGATTACAGAATTCACAATTCTGCACAGACATTTTGTCTCACATAAGAAACCGTTTTTTTTATTATTATTATTTTTAAATCAGAAATCAACAGACATGTTGATTTGCTGTAGTTTATTTTGGTGCCCGCAGCAGTACCTGACAGCTTCCATCTAAACTACAGGATGAATCGTGCACACAGAATATAACTGCAAATGTCTGTGCTGAATAGTACCCCAAAACCTTCCATGAAGACGTCCATCGTACCAGCCTCCGGGGAAAAAAAGTTAGGATAATTAAGACAATAGCGATACTTGTTGAAATGAGGGAGGATACAATCGGAATTACTATCACCGCACATCGGTAGCTACAGTGATACAAATGTGTAACATTTGCAAATATAAACGTGAAGGATCGTATCATTGTTAAAAAAAAAAAAAAAAAAAAAAAAAAAAAAAAAAACTTTTGAATCCCTCTGGGGCCCTCTGAGTCCGTGGGCTTGAGCGTAGTTGCACCTGCTGCACCTGCTATTGCTCTGCCACTGTGTAGTACATACATCTTTAAGCTCTCATTTTGCTGAAATGAGAATAAATAGAGGTGTGTGAACTGTGTTACAGTAGATTCTAGTGTGAAGTAAATGCATGATGCCCAATGCCTGCCTGCCTACTTGTCTTTGAAACACATTGTAGCTGCTTTTCAATCTCTCTTGATATTTGTTATCTCTAATTTAAATAAACTGCAAGAAAAACCCACAATGCAGTTTACAAACTAAATTAAAAAGAAAATTGTTCCAATAATATAGCACTGCAATTTATCTGTGTTGAAGCCAGGGGGCAGCATGTAGCTGTTTTAATCAATTCCTGTTCAATTTACCTCATAATGTGAGGTATTTAGCAATGCTGGTACAATAACAGAATATTGATATATCCCTGTAATAAATTAAAAGTGCCTTATTGTGCTTTTTCATTCTACACATTGTCACAACCTTGGGCCTTAATCTCCTTCACTGATTGACAGTAGCAGCCAGGGAAATGAGTATGTATATTGTTTGTGCTGGTCAAATCTGTTAAACCTAATTCTTCCCAGGGTATTTGCATATTCTTAAGTATTTCTTCAGAGAGGACCTAAATCCTTCTTAAGTGTTTGATGCATTTTGAAATTCATTCATAAGGTATCTACATGCACTATTAGTTCTGTATAATATGACTGCATAATCTGACTGATAAGGAGTGTTTTGAACAAGGTATTCTGTGGGGATGACATGTTATATTTCTGACTGATTCAACTGGGCTCAAATGTCAACAGAAATGTCAAGTGATTTGGAAAGGAATATTTGAATTGTATATATATATATTTTTTATCGCTGCATATTGATGGAGCTTGCTTGGAATGAGACTCTGTGTATACCAGGCCCATTCCAGTACATTTACAAATGGTAGTTGAATGCCAGTGTATTAGGAACGCAACATTTGCATTTAAAATACTTTAATATCCTCAAGTGGCTCTTGTTATTTCAAGGAGCCTGATTTGTATGGTAAGCCAATAGCAAAATTTAAATGGCAACCTTATATGATGTACGTTGAGAACCTGTGTGATGCACAGTTGTGGTGTGCTGTATTTGCCTAGAAAGAAAAGGGATGTTTAAAAAGCAGAATGGTCTGTTGTATTTTTTTTTTATGTGTGTGTCTGGATTCATTGCTAGTATTATTATTTTTCATTCTCACTGTGTTTTTTTTTTAATGATATTTAGCCATAAGCCTTTTCTTAAACGAGCCCGCTGTGATGCTGGCTTGCCTAGGGCTGTAGTGTCTGGTGGATCAGTAAGACCATTTAGCCAAATGCATGTTCCCTTCTGGCTTTATTAAAACTCATAGAACAGGGTATATGAGCACAAGTGAGCACGCTCATTTCGGCACAATTATCTGGCAGTATTTGTTTAATATTCAATTTCAGTGTCTGTACTTCATTTGGAGTCACGCTAATCCAAACCCCAACTGTGTCAGTATTTTTTATTGAAATGTTTATGATAAAACACAAGTATGAAAAACTTAAAACCAGGAGCAGTCAAGGCATTTTTAGTAAAGTACAGATTGCACTACTCTGAATAAACTACAGTACTAATTAGAACAGGGTCTGATCCCAACTGGTTTGAATTGGCAAAAGTCTATTGTAATACATTAATACTTTACTACATTTGAAGTTTGGTGGGCAAAATTGTCTGCTCTTATACACTCAAATAAAGCCAGTTTGTTTTTGCACTACTACAGTAATTGTTTATTATATCTTGATATAACTATGGAAAAATACTCTTGACATTCCATGACTCACAATTTAGGCACTGAAAACAAACAAATATTGAGGAGTACTATTAAAATACCTTTGTAATGAGATTGTGCTCTGTCTATATGATAACTGTAACAGTATCTCTGCATGTTGATGGTTACTCAAGCTTGCAGTAGCAGTTGGACTAGCCACTGCATCATGTGATTTTTTTTCAAAACTTTATTTTTGTTTATTTAAATATAGAGCCCGTTTAACAAACAGATGATGTGTTTTTTTTTTTTTTGAATAATCTTTGCTGGGCATGTGAAGGTCTGCACATCCGTAGGCTGTATGTTACACTAGACATTTTTGCATAACAAGAAAAATGCTTGTGTAATTGTGATTAAAGTTGGTTAGGACATTATTTAGTACAGGTTATGGCTAAATGATGTTCAAACTAAGAGCTTAAGCTTTCTGTGCTTGAGAAACATACAGAACTCAAGTAGATATTCAAGTAGTGGACAGTGGTTTTAGAACCCCATATTCAGTAGCAGTCCCACAACCCCTAGACTGGGATATACGTATATAGTAGCACTCACCAAGAGCATGCATATGGTACTAAACACATGTATTTGTGTCGGCCTGGCCCTTTGGTTGCAATATAAATGTGTTGATCTGGTGCAGGGGTTGTATTGTGTATTTATTTTACTGCATTTTGAAGCTGTCTGTTTTTGTTGTTTGTTTGGATAAGAATAAGTGCCTGTGTGAAGCTGCAGAACACCAATGCCCTTCCTTTGTGTTCCCTCGGACTCCGCAGACTGTGACTCAAGACTGTGTACTGTTGGTCCCTGTCGTAATCTGAAATGGGCTACAGATTCTAGTTGTAGACAGCATGTGGGAGACAGACGGTGTCTCTGCTAGGTGACCGGACAAGCAGTAGCCCCCTGGTGCAGATTAGCAATCTCTCCCAACAGGGAGAAATGTGGAAGACATTTGAGCACCTCCTATGGGGCACATTAGAAATTGAACAGCAGAAAAAAAAGAAAACCAACCATTGCTGATTTGAACTTTGAGTAATAGTATATAAATATGTCTAAATGTGAATGGTGTTTTTTTTGTGTGTGTGTTTTAATTAATTATACAGTCAATTCTCTTTAAAACAAACTCTGATAAAACAAAACAGTACAACAAAAAAGAAAGATGTTGCTGCAGATTTCAACATTCCCGCGAACACTTTGTTGACTAATCTGAAAAACCGGGATACAATAATACAGGCCTATGAGCAGCAAACTGTGGATGCAAGTTGTCAGTCAAATTTGCTCAACACCCTGATGTTGAGGATGCCTTGCTTTTGTGGTTTAAAAATGCCCTGGATCAGATGGGACATGCAGATTCAAATGCAGCGTGTTTGCTATGTATACTTTTTTAATTGAAATTTCATTTCAGTGTTACTCTAACATGATGTATTCTACATTTTGTAAAAAAAAGAAAAAAAACACACACAGGGTTAAAGCACTAGAAGAAAAAACGTTCCCACCAGTAATAATAATTTAAAAAAAAAATCTATTCAGTATTCAGTTACTTGCAAAAGAGTGCATAAGTGAAAATGTTCAGAAAGTCAAAACACAGGGTTAGCAGTGTAAGATTGGAGCAGGTTTGAACATTTTTAATGAGGTTTCTTGTATGTCTCCATTTAAATGAGTTAAAAAAAAAAAAAAAAAATCAGTTTCAAGATGTCTTCATCAAGTGGCCTGAGATCAAGTTGATCTCCATTTGAATGGAGCCTGGCTCTTTTTAATTAGCAATTTGTCTTCCTGTAAAATGACCGTACCTTCCATCACTTTGTTTCACAGTCTCTCGTGAATGTACCGTATTTCTTTAAAACCTCTATGCAACTAGAAATTTAGATCACATTTTAGAATACGTTGGAGTTTGGTTGTGAGTACATAGAGGTTTTTTATATTTATTTTATTAAGGTATTTTAACTTAAAATGGCCTTTTCACAAAATAGGTATGTGTTTATGCGATGTACAATACATTTATGTAAAGAAAAAAAGCTTAACTTCAGAAATATTACATTTTAAAATCCTGTTATTTTTCACCTAATTAAGTCATTAAAAAAATAAAAACATAATTAGTGTCGGGCCCCAGCATGATGAGACTTGAAGTCAGATATGAAGTCAACCAATCTGTTTTTCTTTCCAGGAGTCCCCATCTGGTCGCCGCAAAGCCCTTGCTACAAGCAGTATCAACATGAAACAGTATGCCAGCCCTATGCCTACACAGACGGACGTGAAGTTGAAATTCAAGCCATTATCTAAAAAAGTGGTTGCTGCCACACTGCAGTTCTCTTTGTCTTGCATTTTCCTGAGGGAGGGAAAAGCAACGTAAGTTTATTCCCAACAGAGTCCCGCTTTCTAAGGCTCCCCTAATTAGATTGAATATCCGAGTGCTTCCAGTCAGAATGAGGTTGGAGTATGAAATGGCATTCTCGGCACACTAGATGATAGAAGCTGAAAAGTTCCGATTAGCATACCATGCATTCCAGCCATACCTTTTTCTTGGTGTCTCTTAGAGAAAGTGACTTGCTTTGCTGTTTCAAGTCTGCTCATGTCATCCCCTCACCTTGCAACTTGAGTTCTGTTATCTCTAGATTAAAATCTCAATGGAGCACACAATGCTATTTAATATTAGGAATTACCAAAATATTAACACAAGAGAACTGGTTTTGTGGTGTTCGGCCACAAGAGTTGTTGAGGAATCATGATGGTATCCTGAAGCACAAAAGTTAGGGTTTTAACCTGCTACAGTTTTTGGTATTATTAAGGATCTGTAATTGACCAATCACATTATTGTGAGGTTTTTTTTTTTTGTTTGTTTTTTGTTATTTTCATCTTTTTATATTTTCAGTTTTTTTAAACCTCAGTTTACATATTTTAAGTTGTTGATTTTATATATATATATATATAATAATACTATGCAACTTGCATACTGTGTGTGTGTGTGTGTGTGTTTATATGCATTTATATATAATTCTACCTTCACATTCTGTCTGGGGATCTGACCATACCATTACAGATGAGACGTAAAACCGAGGTCCTATTATAAGTGACTGCAGCAGCAAGTCGCTTTGGATGAAAGCATCTGCTAAATGACATAATAATAATAATAATAATAATAATAATAATAATAATAATAATAATAATAATAATAATAATAATAATAATAATGCATTTTGCCCATAAGGTTTAAATGCTTGTTTTGTTCTGGCAAATCTAACCCTATTTCTGTGTTGGTCACCATTGGAAACCTTTTTTTTTTTTTTTTTGTATTTTAATACAGGATTACTTTGAGTTAATGTAGTTATTTTACCTTCTGTGCATTCTACAAAATGATAATACATTGCTCTCTGTCTACCATTTTAACCTTGGTCCTGTTATCCATACATTCCCACTTGTGTGAGAAAGTTATTCATAACCTCTTATCATATATCCTCTCTGTATGCATACAAATCAAAAGAAAATTGTTCTGAATCTCCAGCAATTTTATGTTATCATCTACCTTTCCTCCCTTTTAAGTAAAGTAAAATATAGTTGGAGACAGTGTAGAATGTTATCTGGGGAATCACATAAAATACATTGTTCAGTATAGATGGCTTTTCCATTACCAGGTTTATTATGAACTGGTAGTACTGCATGAAAAAAATAAAAAAATGTAATAAACACCTGCCAACACAAGGAGCCAGTTACTCTCCAGCGTATTTTATTTTAAGTTTCAAATGTACATTTAAATACAGTCATTTTTAATGCAGTACCTGTACATAGAACCAGTGTTACAGACTAGATTAATGTGTATTACAATAGAGCTGTTCCTTGAAAGATTGTTCCACTGTGACAATGACACCCGAGGTTGGACTGAACTCAGCAATAATAACATTGGAGAATGATGTCATGGCTCCATATTGTTTGATTTCTGTCCCAGGGATGAAGACATGCAGAGTTTGGCTAGCCTGATGAGCATGAAGCAGGCTGACATTGGCAATTTGGATGACTTTGAAGAGGAAAATGAAGAGGATGAAGAGAACAGAGTAAATCAAGAAGAGAAGGCAGCAAAAATTACAGGTAAGGTGTTGGGGAAACAATAACACACACACAACATAAAATAACTGACATAGTTAAACAATAAAATCAGAGCAGCCACATATCACATGTAGCTTTTTATCATGTATTGCCCCCACGGTGGTAGTAGTAGCTTTTATATTCAGTATATCATTTTATATATAAGATAAAACTATATTAAAGTTGAATAACCTGAAGATTAGAAAAGTTTTTTTTTTTTTTTTCTGTGAATGAAGTTGTAATGCTAACCACACTGCAGGCGTGTACTGGATAAAATGCCTAAGGCCAACTGTCCAGTTCATATTATGACCATCACATCAGGTGTTTGTGTTGCTGCTCTTTATATTGGATAATGGGATCTAAAGGGTTAAAGATGGGCAGTATGAAAGAACAGAAGCTCTCTTAGGGCATTAGTCTACGAACACAACATCCCTCACAGTGGCTAGGGCTACAGCTGTCATCCTACATCTCAGCCTTCTGGTCCAACAGTCAGGGGTATAGACCTCTAGAATAAATTACACTGACTGTAGTGTTATAATGATAACAGTAATATTAATGATGATAATAAGCTTTTGCAGTGTATTATTATTATTATTATTATTATTATTATTTATTTCTTAGCAGACGCCCTTATCCAGGGCGACTTACAATTGTTACAAGATATCACATTATACATTATACAGATATCACATTATCTGTATAATGTATAATGTGATGTATCTAGAAGAATTGTATTGTGTGTATTATAACAGTTTATTGCAACTGTTAAAATACATGCTGAAGCATTTAAACGTTACTGTGCTCTCTGCGTCATAATTTATAGGATATCATAAAAATATCAGGAAATGTAATTCCATCTCAGGGATCTGATGGGGATTAGGTCTACATTTTACTGCTAAAGTTGCATAGCAAAAAAGAATAGGTTGATGATAAAAAACACTATTTTAATGATTTCAAACTTTATAAAAAGCTGAGGCAAGTTTAAAAAAAAAAAAAAAAAAAAAAAATGTAAAATATGTAACTTACTCTTTAAATACAGTATGTCATATTAGTCATCTTAAATTTGTGACAGTGTATGATTATGTAAAATGCAGAGAATATGCCGCATGTTGTATTTATTTGCTTGAAAGAGAACCTGTTTTTACATAACGTAATGTGCATAGGACACCATATCTGAGAGTCAACATTGCTGGTGGAGCCCAGCTTGTTAGCAGTATTACAGCTGTTTGATACAGAGGCACGAGTTCTGAAGATAAAGGGACTTGCCAAAGGTCGCACCATAAGCTGGAAGCTAGTCTGAAATTAGTCCAGGATCTCAGGCTCCCAGTACCTGGCTCTAACCATTGAGCAATTCTATTCCACGCTCACACCTTGGGTATCTCCTGTTATTTCATGTATTTGTATTTGTTTGTTTATTCATTAATTAATATAATTTCTCATATAAATTGTATGCATGTATATTTATGTGTGTGTATTTTATACAGTAGCTTCGTGTTGTGATGTATCAAATTATTTGTATGCTCTATTGCAAGTAATACAGCAGCATAATCTAGTGAGTATTTGGACAGTGCAGCCTGTATTTCTTTTGCCCCTTAAACGTAAAAAAAATACTTTTCGTAAGAAATAACATCTGTTTTCAGATACATTAAAAGTATTTATAAAACTAGCTTTTTTAAACTTTATCAATTTATTATAGCTTGTCAGATGTGTTTTTTTGGAATGCTACTTTCTGTCTGTAATTAGTATTTTATTTGTATTTATTGTATGTACCAATAAATACATGTGAAGCAGGTTTATTTGTAGGCACTGCATTACCATTTTTACTTTATGTGCTGTACTGTACTGATCATGAAGTCATTTTAGCAAGAAAGAGAACCTACAGAATTTGGAAGCCTCGCTGCGTTCATTTGTTTGTGTTTTTGTATTAGCTGTCTCTGAGCTTATATGTACGTCATGTGTTTTACACGTAACAGTCTTGCATGTGTTCTACTTCTTTCAGTTCTTTTCTTCTCTGTTCTCTTCACTTATACACATAGCTTTGTTATTGGCTGTACTAGCTGTGCTTATGAATATTGAGTGGTTAATTATTTGAAGATCCTGTCTGGCTTATCTCTGTGCTTCTCTTTTTGCATGCCAGACTGCTTTAGGAGCATATGGCTTGCTAAAAATACAGTTTTGATTAAATGTTTCCTTGTTTTGCCTGTGTGGCCTTCGTCTATGTAAAGTTTCGTTAATGTTTTCCTGACTGGCTTCTGTTTACAGAAATAGTAAACCAGTTGAATGCCCTCAGCAGCTTAGATGAAGACCCAGATGACTGCCTAAAGCAAGCAAATAAGCCTTCCGCTAAATCAGCCAGTTCTTCTGAAGGTCTAAAAGCTTTCATCTTCTCTTTCCTCTGTTTATTCTACTATTCCTGTTGTGTTGTGGTTGTGCTGTCTGACCTGCTTGTCACTGTTTGTTTGTTTGTTAGATAATGTGCATTGTTTTATTATTTCAAGTTTTTCCCCTCTTTCTGGCTTTCTGTAATTTGCAGTGAACCAATGAAACCTAAGTGAATGCTCTCATTCGATTCCAGTGGCCTGTTCGTTCAGACCACTGAAGACAGTCTAATAAGAACAAAATTGTCATTTTGTCTGTTAGTTGTAATGCTTGGAAAAAAGCATTACATATTAGTTGTTTGCACACCGTTAGGATCAAAAAGTAAACACAGTAGTGTTTTCATATTTTTAAAAATGAATGTATTAAAAAATACTTATTGCTATGATGCCACATTGTTTGGCTGTTACTATTGTTATGGATTTCATAATGCACAAAGCTAGGAGAATTGTTCAAATGACTTGTGGTTTAGTTTTGGAGTGGTGCATTTTATTGTGGACTGGAATACAGTCATTCACTGTGGCACATTGCATTACTCCTGACCTAGCCCTGGAATGTTGTATTTGGAAGATGTCATGCCCATATACAGTGTGGGCCACATTAACACAGTATTGGGCAGCATGCCACAGTGCTTATCTAGTCCAACAGATAGCAAGAATGGTCCTGTCTCCTATGCGTTAGTGCTGACACATACCAGGACCCCTTTAAACGGGCCAAAAATGAATACACAATATAATGGTAGGCTAACCATGCGTGAAGAGGAGTATTATTATTTGATAAGGTTGTAAGATAAGTTAGAACAGCATACAATAAATATAGCAGTTTGATATAGTACATTTCATGTGTCGGTACAGTATGTGGTTCACACCAAACTACAGATTTTTCTGCATTAACCTTACAAAGGGGAATAAATAGGCCTTCTATATAGGCAGAACCTAATTGCTCAACCTGTACTAAGGACAATACTTTTATAACCTATTACAGAACTCATCAGTAAACTTAATTTTCTGGAAGAGGATGACCAAGACATGTCAAATATGGATCCAAATCCGTTTGGCGATCCAGATGAACCAGGATTAAATCCATTTGGCGATCCTGATGAAGGTAAATTTAGCATTTTTTTTTTTTTTTTTTTTTAATTGAAGCTTATTTTAACATAAATGAGGGAGTAAAAATTGTGTAAAAAAAAAAAAAAAAAAGTATTTCTATTACATATATATATATCTATATATATATATATATATCTATAACAGACTTTACTGAACCAGCTACCAATGTTGCTGTTCCACTAAAAGAAGAAGAACCATACTGTGATCACGGTTCTTCCAATCCCTTCAACGAGACGGAGACGGAGACAGACACAGTGCAGTACAGCAACCCTTTTGATGAGCCTGAGCTTGAACCTGAACCAGACAGAACGAAGGAAACAAAGATAGAGCAGTCCCCACCAAGACCAGCAAAGATGAAAAATGTCCGACCCATTGACATGAGCAAATACCTGTATGCAGACACAACCAAAAATGAGGAGGAAGAACTGGATGAGTAAGTGAAAATATTTATTTTTAAAATGTATTTTTTATTTTATTTTGATACATTTCAGGCATCTAACAAAGTTATTATTCAAAAATCTTTTCCAAATGTGTAGTATTGCATCATAGAAATTATAATAGTTTTTAAAAAATCACCCCAATAGCATAACTTTTTTTGGGGGTCAACAAATATGCTGAACTTTTTCAAATCGTTTTTGCCATTTTTATGGAAAGTGTCCTAACTTTTTTTTTTTTTTTTTTTTTTTAATGTAAATGTTTTTTTATTCCATTTTGTATGGTTTCTTTTAGTTTTTTTTTGGTTTTTAGTATTTATTTATTTATTTAAAATGTGGTGCTTTCTTTTTGCTAACACACTTACGTACACATATGGACAGAGACCTACATTTTTGATATGCATGTATAAAATACATCCGTGTGTGCCCGCTGTTTTTTGGACCTGAAACATAACCTGACTAAGGTCCGTTTTACAGAGCCGTACAACACACAGCACCTGTTGCAGTTATAGAGCAGCAACAGAGGTGCTCTTGTTTGTGGTCTCATTGTCCCTTGTCTTACCCCCCCCCCTCCCCATGTCTTTCTTTCCTCCACCTTTGAACTCTTACAGTGTTTAAGGGCAATTTGTCAGCCTTTTCATTAAAATCCGAATGGTTTACAGGCGCGGTACAGTTCCAACAGTTCCACACTGTGGCAGTGCAGTTTTTTTTTTTCTTCTCTTTAAAGCATGTTGGGGCTTTTTCTCTTTGACCAGTTTATTTGGACTGGGCTTTCAGTTTTCTTTCTCTGAAGTTTGTTTAACTTGACAGGCACTGAAGTGAACACCTGAGAGGCCTTTTTTGCTGCTGGGTTAGATATGTGGGCCTTTAACCTTATCTTTCAGTCAGATACCTAAGCTTGCTTTCTATCTTTTATTTTTTTCTCTCTTTGGAGGTAACGAGTGACAGATCCGTTGGGAAGGTGGGCATAACTACTGAGACAAGCTGTGCATTGATACTATCTGCTTGTTTGTTTCCTCGTCAAGTGCCTCAGCACCACAGTAGAGATGAGGTCAATAACATGTGACCTCAGAGCACCTGGCCGACAGTTATTCAACCAACCATTCTATAGGTCAATTATAACATCTCTTCAGTTTATAGCCTTTTCACATATCACTAACTCTTGTTTATGAGACACATGACAGGTTGCATGCAAGATTTTTGATGGTTTTGATTGAATCTTTTACATTTTTTTCCCATTCTTGCATTTATTTTTGATACTGGCAACTAGGACTGCACAAACACAAATTGATTAATTAACAAAAAAATGCCCCAATTGTGACCGTTGTACTAATCCGATAGAGAATTGTATTATTATTTTATTTTTCTAAAAAAGGAATAAATATAATCCCTGGGTAGCCAATCGATTTGGGACATTTGACAAACTGCTAATGGTCTGATGTCATGCAAAGCATGGCTTCTGAATGCAGTTTAGTGCAAATGTAAACCGTTATACAATGTGCTGTATATGGTTAGGGCACCTCTGTATTGCATACTTTCATGAAAAGTCAGGGTGTGATCCCTGAAGTTCTGGTTTTGTTAAACAGGTCTAATCCATTTTACGAACCAAAGGCCTCTCCTTTACAAGAAAGTGATGTGGACAAAAGGGCTAAGAGGAAGGCACCAGCACCCCCGATCCCCACACCAAAGATACACCCTGAAAAGACTGCAAAATTACCTGCTGCTGTTGGGAAGGAGCTTGCATCTTCACCAAAGGTTGGTCATAAAATGTATTTATGCATTTATTTAATTTAAAGAAATGCACCAAGTCCTATTTTCTTTTTCGTTTTATGTATATACTTATCTTGGTAATATAGTAAGTGTTTAAAGAAATTCCCCTTTCTCAGTGTGCTTAAAACTGTGTTCCAGACCAGTTTATATATTTGTACACCATTTTTGTCTGTGTATTTATTGTCTGAGGTTCTGGCCTGACTGTAACTAGACACCCAAGTGCTTTTGCAGAAGTCTTGTAGTTGTGCTTGTTTATTTATGTAAACAATATGACTGATCTCTTCAAATGGCTGATTGCCACATTTAAGTAGCATATCTCCAACAACAATGTATCTTTTTTATGCATGTCTGTGTGCTACTGTGCTAATTTCAGATGCTATATCCTTTTTAAATGTATCAAATGTTTATGAAATCAGGTAACTAGGAGAAAGATTTTTATATACTGTACTCATACTACGGTATATTTATTAATTCTGTTTAAGGGATTTGTCAATCAGCTGCACTTGTGTGTAACAGCAGATGAGATGCCCATTTAATAAATATGATTCACTGGCGCTTAATAATTTGCCAGAAGGGGAGATGTGTGACTACAATCATGCTTGATGGTACTCTGGAAACGCTCAGAAAAATAGTAATTTAAGCCAACCCAAAAAGGCATGTTTTGTGCTGTAAATGCATATGAAATAGCTGTCAGATCAGCCAAAACCTTTTCATATAGTAAGCACCTATGAGATATCGCAGTCTTCAAGGATTACCACAGCGTTTTCCAGCCATGTTCAACACTGCTGCCATTGCTCCTCCATTTGTTGAATTTGAAATGACCTTTGCATGAATAAAGTCAAAAAGGATTAAGGGAGGCATTTCCAACAATGGAAGAGCGCAACAGATGTAGCTGACTTTGAACGTGGGAGGATTGTTGATGCACTTCTGCCTAAAGGCAATGTTTATAAGGTTTCTGTGTTGACTGGAAAAATCGAAACAACCTTTTAAAAAAATAAATAAAAAAATACACACATACAAAAAGGGGGGGGGGGGGTTATAAAGGATGTAAAATAGCAAAGCACATGGAGCGTGGAGGATTTACCTTGCGGAAGGGAAGCAGGTGAATCAACAATCTGCTTTGTGTTGAGAAACTTGAAGCATTTCACTAAACCTGGCTAAGATCATGTTTAATATCACTTTTCTTGGAGGTGGGGGGGGGGGGGGCATTTTCTTTTACTAAATGTGAATGGATGTGACAAGAATGTTACACAATTTCCCCTGTCTCTGCAAGCCTGTGCAAGAACAGCCATATGATCAGGAGCTCAGTGGTTCGAACCCATGTCTTGCTGAGCAGTGAATCTTGGTAGGGGGCCCACAGGGAGCATTGCCCATTTGCTCTATGTGGTTTGGGGACAAAAAATTGACAGAGGATTGTTGATCTCATTGTGCTTCAACGACCCCTACTTGTCCAGCACCCAGCAAGTCCAGGCAGAGATTTCCCAGATCTCCAGGGTTCACTAGCTTGGTAAAATCTGTGGAATTAGATTAGTTGGGTGAAAAGAAGCATTTGACTTGACAGTGGGTCGCCCATTGATCTTCAGTCCCCCTGATTTAGTAAATGGGTTGCATTGGTGAAGTGACAGTTTGGGCATTTCAAACAGAGTAGCTAAATAGGAGTAAAATACAATAAAGAATGTACTCTCCTACAGGTAAACCTTAATAGTTCTGAATGACAATTGACCTAAATGCCGACAGGTCTAAATTCCACCATTGTTCAAATTATGTCATTTTGCTCATTCACCCAAGAGACTCCACGTGAAATGTAACTTGTAATGGAACTCAAAATTGAATCTGCCTTCACCTTTTCTGTATATTTATAGTAGTGAAGCTCATTGTGTCTTTATAAGAATTCTGTTGTCTCAGTGGCTGTACTTGCTATGTTTCCTACAGCCCTTATGCAATTTAAAGTGTTGAGTTACAAGCAATCTCAGCTTCTTATTTATTCTCAAATACTTAACTTGCGGTCTGAGGGAAAGATCCTGTCTAAGATGCTGTGTATTCCAAACGTTCTTTTTGTGACGATACAAGGTATTATTAATGTCAAACTTGTCTACATTTTAAAAGGACTAACATTTAATGTAGAGGTTATTATAATGTGGAGTAAGCTTAATTGTGCAAGTATGTATTTTGCTTCTTTTTTTATTTATTTTTTTACTAGATACAGTAGTTGAATTGCACCTTGGTAAGATTCACCAGAAACCTCAGTTTATCAAAACAGCAGAGTATTAGCAAGTTCAACATTACTGTGAACCCTATTTAAAATGGATAAGAAAACAAACATGTATTTGTCAGAATAAAGAACCTATATTATTGAATTACTGTTTAAAGTATTCAATTATATATTTTTCTGAAACCAGTCAACCTACTGTATTTTCTGTTCAATATCATATCGTAAAGTAGCGGGTGATATTGAGCGAGTGTTACTTTATGCATAGCTTAGATTACAGAGAACGATTTAGTAAAATTAATAGGACAGACTTTGGACTTTGCATACACATTGCCACATCACATTATCTTATGCATCACTTGAGTTTGCATAGAGTTCCTAAAATGCATTTGCTTTATATCTGTTCATGCATTACTTTGTTATTAATGTCAAAAGACAGGTTGACCTGTCCTTAGTTTGGACCTGTCTTAACATTCTTAAGGAGCCTTAATTGTAAATGGCTTGTACAAAAGCTAAACAATGATTAAATATTACGCTCACACTTAAAACTGGAATAAAATCGGTTGGTGATAGTTTCTAATTAGAAATGTAGTTGCCTATAATGTAAAACTGAATTTATTTATGTGTTTATTTGTAAGTGTTAACTGGCTAATCCAATTGAAATCTTATAAGGACCTGTCTGGAGGAAAAAAGCCAGGAAAATGCACACATTTTATAAATTAATTTAATACTGGTAATGAGGTTACCATATGTGCCAAACCTACTGTGCTGATAATATTATTCCTAATTTTAACAATACATAACTTAACTGGTCCATAAAGCCTAATCTTTTTTAAAAGCTACCATTTTGTTATTTTAGTGTGATACTTTAGTATATAGTATTTTTTTCAGAACATCACACTGACTTTATTAGCACTTTTAAGTTTATTTAAAATGTGTTTTATTTTATGAGCTGCCATTGGTTATTAAAGAGAAGGCAGTCTGAAGAGGCTTGTCTTCTCATACTGTTTGTATTGGAGCACTCAGTGTAAATCCTTTTGGATTAATTTAAAAGCACCATGTCAACCCACTGGAGGCCTTGGATTGGGTGTTCTGATACAGTTCAATCTCATCACATTGTTAGGTCTACATCCAAAGAATGCTAGCATGTTCAAAGTCACATCGCACACCCAGGTGCGAATACTGTATTTATTATTAATGGTAATTCTTACATAATTGTACTGGAATTAACTGTTAATAAGGACTGCCATGACAAATGTTTCTTCATCAGTGTTAAGTAATGACAATAGACAGCATTTTGATTACACATCCCTAAGGGGAGCCTGTATGTTTTGTAAAACCACTTATATCTCAGAAAGCGTTTGAGTTGATAAATCTCTGAATCTGTCAACACTGAAAATTATTAAACTCCTCGGGCAAATCCAACAGGACCCTTTACTTTCACCTATAGCCTAGTTTGGCTGCCATGTTGTTGATTTGTACTGTAGGTTTTTGGTTTCTGGATTATGAAGACCAAATGTGTGTGTGATATTAGCATCATGTTTGGTATGCATTCTTTAATCTGTTCTCTTGTGGTTATCGTGGCCTCTCACTGGAAAAGCTTCATACATCACAGACCATGTGAGGTATGGACTTCATATTTGCAATATTATATAAACACAACATGCTTAATGTGTCGGTGGCCTTGATATGCTGTCCATACTGAAATCATGTCGCTTTTTAAGTTTCTACGTGGTACTCTTGTCAAGTCCCATTACAGGTTTTGTCCAGTAATATATATATATATATATATATATATATATATATATATATATATATATATATATTTTTTTTTTTTTTTGCCACATATATATATCTTCATACTCCTTATTTAACACTCCCCTGTGTAATTTCATTATGATGAAACTTGGGCCATTTGTTTGCACAAACTATTGCAAGTGTATAAAGACAGTGTTTGATTTGGTAATGCACAGGGTTTGCGCAAATTGGGAGCATTTAACATTATTTAATTGAGTTGTGTTTTTTTCTATGTAATTGGATTGCACAAGGTTTCTCAACATTGGACGCTTGCTTTTTTCATTCCTTTTGTCATTAGATAATTGAAGGGTGGGGCGGGGAGAATCTGGAAGGTGTTGCAGACAGTCAGGCTCCCATAGGACTGGCCACTCAGTTTACTGGAATCCAATTCGAAAATTGTCGGTCACACTACCAAAATTGTAATTAAAAAATAGTGCAAAACAAGGCACAGAACATGGGGGTAAAATACTTACCGTCCCTTCATTTATTGACTGCTACCACATTGTGATGTAGTTATACTGCAAGCCTCTATTGTGCAACACAAATTACAATTGCAGACATGCTGCAGGATAAGAAGTAGGGCATGTGATTGTTGCAAGCATATTTGTGAATAGTAATACCTCACCACAGCATACACAAAACATTTTACAAAAGCTGTTAGTTTGCAAGAATAAGCTTTGTGCATGTCCTCCCTTTTCTATTTTATGCCTATAGGTCTAAAACCTGTTTATACAGTTTATTGATAAATTAGATACTTAACAGTTATGAATTGCATCCATACCTTTTTTTCCTGCAGTAAATATTGGGGATAATTGACACATACGTTTACATGTTTATATTACATGTAAATGTTGTTTTTTTGACAGAAAAAGCAGATACGTTTCAATAGCATTGGTTATATTGCCTAACAGAATTAATCTATAGCAGTCACACGTGTGCATTTGTTACTGTGAGATACTCGTATGCAGAATATCATTTCTGTTGGCCAAAACCGGGATTTGGGTAACAGTTGACAATTAATTTATTACTCATTCTTCCCTGGTAAAAATAACGTGTATTTCTCTATAAATACATATTTACCTCATCTATGCACTGTGTCAATCACGTAATAAATACTATGACTGCTGAACTAAATTGTCTGGAGTCAAAGACAATAGGCTGTAGAGCGGTTGGGTTCTGTTTCTGCACAGGTCAACAGCACTGGGCTCTATTTGAAAAAAATGGTATCTGCAAATTGCGAGTGGAAAAGAACAGCAAATGTTGAAGGCTGAAGAAAGGTATAGAGAGCATTCATTCAATTTGCAATAACAGTAGGAACCCACAAAGAAGCTAATGTGACTACCAGCCTCATAATCTGTGTAATGCAAGGAGAATAATCCGCATTGTAAAGGATGACTGTTCAATTTTGTTGTTTCTTAAAGTGATACTAGATATCGCTGGAGAATGTACCCTGGTTTACAGGGCAGAGGCAAATCCAGAAAATCTGAGTCTGTACGGAACAGTGGATTTGTCACTGTCAGTGAAATGGAAGCCAGGCAAAAGTATATTGACATCTGTGCATTTTAACCTTTACGTCTTTCCATTTGATCAAATGAAGTTCGTTTCAAACTGAAAAAATATGGTGCCCAGAAAATAACCTAACCTTTTTCCAGCTGCTACAAAAAAATTGCGATATTTCCTGTGCCTTAAGACTGTCAAAGTTTGACATTTCGGTGACCATTTGAAAATAAGTAAACAACAAAGAAATGGTGGCTGAGCACGTTTGGGAGCTAGTTGACTTTTGCATCAGAAGGACATATGAGTGCATTCCACTGCTGAGGCTTAAGCTCAGATGTAAACGTGTCTGAGTGATCTTGATGTGTGGTATTATTGGAGTAAATTATGGCGTAGGAGATTGTGAATAGGCCATCTTGGTGTTCATTTGTAGGCAAAAGCTGCCTCTGCACATTTTTAATTGTAAGAACTGTCTTGTGTGGCTATTGGCTTGCTGGCATGAGGGTGACTTTTGTGTCATAAGGTCAGAATTTATTTATTTTTAAACAGCTGCCTGGGTACAATTTTAGTTTTATGGGCTGTCTGGAGTGGCTGGTCGCTTGAAGGCATGAGGGTGGCTGTTGTATCTTCTAGGTCTACCCCCGGATTTCATCCATGTTTAAAGCTAGAGATAATGCAAGAATGAGTAACAAAAAAAAAGCATTTTAACCAGTAATGTTACAAAGTCAAATGCATACTCTATTTATTGTACACTGAAATGCTGAAAGATGCCCTATTTGATAAATGTTTTATAATAACCAGACCCTCCGTAGCAGCTACTCTTTTTTACACTGAGCACCTCCTTTGCACGATCTCTTCCGATGACAATTTCACTGTTCCAAGGAACACTGAGCTCCTCTGCCTGATCTCTTCCAATGACAATTTCACTGTTCGGAAGAACACTGAGGCCTAAATTTATAAAGGGGGGAAAACTGACCGCAAAAAGCCACGTAATTTGCGTGTTCAGTACGGCCGCACTCAGCGTCAAAATAACAACCTATTTTATAAGACTAATTAGGTGAAGGAGGCGATTCTGCAATCAAACAATTTAAATACCTGTCACCGCAATTAGTGGTGGAGAATTACACACCTCTCACAATAAATAGCGGGTTTGGGTCAACCCTGCGTGTGTAGGCTACATATTCCAAAAGAAAATGAATGGCAAACAAAGACCTCAGCCTGGTACTAGCCATGGTGATGAGGATGTTCGGAAGCGAAAACTGAAATTTACCAATATGGAAGTGGAGATTTTGGTACAAACAGTACTTGTAACACATGAAGATGTGTTACAAGCTCAAAATATATTACCAGGACAAAGGAATAAAATATGGAATGTGTGGTGGCTTCTTAATAAAAAAAAATGTACTACTTCAGAGTTTGTAGTCTAGGCTGTTTATATATTATGCCCATCATCCAGGTACTGGATTCAACTTCTTATTTCGTATATACTAATTCCAGGCGTATAGACTTTTCAAACTTCAGAAACAATACGTTTTATTTACTTACATCCATGGCAGTCAAACGGGTGTACAGCAATATGTTCAACAATAACTCCATACAGCTTCATACCAACAGTCTTCAGTTTAACTACAACTTCTATCTTCTTAAATTCTTATGCAGTTACAACTCTCCTATTTCTTATGTATGTCTATTTCTGACTCTATGCCATTCTTGCAAATAAGCATATCTGTATGGTCTATAATATAGCTACATTATTCAGATGTGCCTATAACCAGCTGTACTGTATTTGCTCTAGCTACAAACTAACTGCGTCATCTGTCCTTTTTTTTTTTTTTTTTTTTTTACCATTTTCTTTCAAACTCGAATTTAACAATACTGCCTGAACCAGTATTGTTAAATACCAGAATGCCATATAACAAAACATAAATTCTGTAGGCATTCCTAAAATAACAGTGGAGGATGAGCCCTCATTGTATTACATGTATATGAGACTTTTTCTTTAGTGCGCCTCAGAATATCGTTCCATCTTTTCTTAATCTCATCCACCGTTCTTATAATAATGCCTACACTCTAGAAGTAAAGGCTCTCATTAGAACCTTGCTTTGCCACTGTGGGGAGAGCTTTTTAGGTGCTTCTAAGAACCTTTTTTTAACATGGATTCTATATTCTCTATTTGCAGACTTTCATTTTTGTCATGTAAGCTATGAAACGTGTATTGAAAATTGGAGTTTGCAAAACAATACTGTATTATAAACCGCAAATTACAAACTGACTTGATCAGAAGGGTTAAAAAATTAGATCTTTGCAAAATGTTATTAAATGTTTCTTTGTCCTTGAAAACGATGTCTCCTTGCTGCAGACAAGTCTCCCACATCACCTTGCCATTTGTACAGCCTACTGTCTGACTGCGGCAAATTAACGCCTGCTTTTCAGAGTTCTTAAAATAATCAAGCAAATACGAGGCCCTCAATTACCGGCAGCTTTAATAAATTAGACGGAATATTTAATAGACCTAATTTACAAAATCCCCTCCCAATTTTAGCGGTTTCGTTCAGAAACGCCCCAGAATTACATATGCATATACAGAATTACATATGCATCAAGGGCTAAAACGCACAGAGACATTGCCCCCCGCAAATCACGTCTTGATTGCATGTTTATGAATCTCATCCATGAATTCAGAACCCTCAGCGCCCGTTTTACGGTCTTAAAACATGCGCAATCCTTTTATAAATCTGGGCCTGAGTGCCTCCTCTGCACAGTCTGTTCCGATGACAATTTCACTGTTTGGAGGAACACTTAACGCCTCCTTTGCACAATCTCTTCTGATGAGCCTGCGAGGACGTAGCTGAAGACATTTGTTAAATTTTAATAGCATATATTCTACACAGTTTAACATTAACTAAACTCAGAAATGTACTTCC
Organism: Acipenser ruthenus; assembly: GCF_902713425.1. Lineage (NCBI taxonomy): Eukaryota > Metazoa > Chordata > Actinopteri > Acipenseriformes > Acipenseridae > Acipenser > Acipenser ruthenus. The sequence goes on along the minus strand of NC_081194.1, from coordinate 51,239,683 downwards.
CGCGTGTTACATTCAAAATGCAGAGGCGCTGTGTTGCATTTATGGATGAACTGAAAAAACATATTTTCATAAGAAGGACAAATAATTATAATAAACACTGTAAGACAGTGTTTTTCGTACAGTTCTGTTTTTGTTCTGGTAAAAATAAGAATTAATGAGGGGATAACAGCAATTGAACCATATTCAAGTTAGTTACAGTACTTTTTCTTTTTTTCAAACGAAAAGAAAACCACTTAAGTAATTATCTAAACATTTCTAAATTACTAAGCTGAAAACATTTTTGTTAATTTTTTGCAGATGATGCAAGCCCTTCTACTTTTTTTTTTTTCAGGACTCTTTTCTGAGATGGCATTATTACGCACGATAGAAATCCATGTACTTGAAAGGATAGTGTTTGTTGATTGTTTTTTTGTAGTTTTTCGCTGATGTGACTTAACCACACAAATCATATAATTGTTTGGAGCCAAACACTTCCTAATTTGCTGTGTATAGGCTTCTCGTTGCTGTAGCAGAAAGGGCACTGTGGCCATAATTGCCGTGAATAGACATACGTTTTGATGGGCATTGCAGCAATTGAGAAGGGCACCCATGGCAAATACAGGTATAGCCACCGTTAATTTCCCTACTTTTTTGTTATGAGAACATCCCCTGTCGCTTTCCCTTAGATTGTGCCCTCAAAATCTCAATTTATTTTTATTTATTTATACTTCCGTCATGATAAGTGCTCATGTTGCCTATGTATCCGACAAGGTTGCACAGTGATTGAGTGAACTTTGTTGTTGCATAGGGAATGCCTTGCTTTTGTTCACAAAAACATACATTTCTAGTTTCAGCAAATTTAAAAATCTTCCTCTGGAATACATTATGATGTCTGTATAGAAAGTGTAGACACCCAATCCAGTGTTGTGCTGAAGTGATCCGTCTCGGAGAACCAAGCTCTTGATTCTAATCTGGAGATCCTTCATGGCTTTCAGCAAGGGATATTTATGATTTTTTTGTGGGCACATCGGTGGGATAAAAAAAATTAACTGCTGTTTTGTTATTCAGCAGCTCCTTGAGTTTAAGAGCTAAAGGGAAGCCACTGTTTTTTCCAAAGTGGTTTATAATCTTTCATAACTTGTGCCATTTTATCATTGGGGATTACAGCCTTGGTTTACAGAAAATGAAAACAAATATTAGTGTAATCTCCTGAAGATGACCTGTTTCAGTTAGGAAGTATCCAAACCACAAATTATGAAAATCTTATAATCTTTCATGTTTGATGTTGCAAACCTATGGCATTTATTAGGGTGGCCCAAAAGGTGCTTTGTCCTCCCATCGTTGCTCCTGGAGGGTTTGAATGACACAGCAGAAAGAGCAGGTAACATTAGCTTAATCTTGGCTTATCCTGTCCTGAGACACAGGTGTGTGGGCTTAAACCCAGTCAAGGCTAGCTCCTGTAATGCCATCAAAAAGTTAAAATAATGCTCTTATTGCTGAGATTTAAAAGAAATATGTTGCTTCTTTAGCCACTGTGCTCTGGAGTACACCTGAAGTGGTCACTATGAGCATTTAATTACCTCCTCCCCCATAAATATGTCCTTTTGAAAACACTGTTCAGCTGTATTTATAGATATGTACTGCTTAATTTATAGCAAATCAAATTCGACTTTAATTATGTTTGTATCAAAAGACCTGTGCTACTGTACATTGAGACATTGAGAAATGGTCCGCGATGATGATTTTTTAAATTGAATTACCATTCCCAACGGATACACAGTATTGCAGTCAGCCATGCTACAGGGGGCAGTGCTGTTTCCTTACATTTTTAGATGAACATTGTCAATTCATACCAGAAGCAGGGCAGTGTAACGATGTGCGTTAACAACCCATCTGTTATTTACTGTGCAAGATTAATATGAATTATCAGAGGTGTCGTTTCTACAAGCGTTAGACCAATCCCTGCCAGATTGATATGGTTGAAGTGCATCTCATATTAAAAGTACCTACCCTTAAAATCACCTTGTAGAGTTTCATGACTCAAAGTTATATGTTCCCATGGTTATTCACCTGGATATTTCTATGGTGGTTATTTAATGTTTCATGGACTGAAGAATGTTTCTATTTTACTTCAAATCTGGGTGATTACATTTTATCATAATATCTTCTCAAATCCCTTCCCAATTTTAGCAGTTTCGTTCAGTTGTTTGTTTCTTTTTTTCAAAATGACTTATTGTAAATGCAACATTTTTTCAATTGTTTCGCAAACATGACTCCTGTCATTTCCAATAATTTTTTACAGTTACAAAGACAATGTGTTCATAGCACTATAATTGTCAAAATGTGCACTAGTTACACTAATAATTAATATTCCAATCCACGCAGAACCAATAATAAAAACATACTCTTTAAAATGTAGCTACACATGTAATTTAAATAGACTGAAATCTGATCAAAATCAATTGACAGCATTTGGTCCAAACCTGTGCATGGTGAATTCAAGGGTCAGTGCTTTTCATATGAAATGCACTTCAACCAAACTGAACAAGGTTAATTTACATCACCACTATTATTACACCATACCTCATTGTGGCTATATGGCTCTGAGGGAGCAGCATAACACATTGAGCATTTTAAAATGTATCTAGTGTACATGTATTGCCAAATAACAAAGCACTATTGGGTAAAGATGCCTTCCCTATAAAGAGGTTTCAGTTCCTAGTCTGTAGCTGTTGTTGCATGCTCTTCACTACAGTGTGTGTGTGTGTGTGTGTGTGTATGCGTGTGTGTGTGTGTGTGTGTGTGTGTGTATATATATATATATATATATATATATATATATATATATAGTGTGTGTGTATATGTATGTGTATCTATATATATATATATATATACAGTGCCTTGCGAAAGTATTCGGCCCCCTTGAACTTTGCGACCTTTTGCCACATTTCAGGCTTCAAACATAAAGATATGAAACTGTCATTTTTTGTGAAGAATCAACAAGAAGTGGGACACAATCATGAAGTGGAACGAAATTTATTGGATATTTCAAACTTTTTTAACAAATAAAAAACTGAAAAATTGGGCGTGCAAAATTATTCAGCCCCTTTACTTTCAGTGCAGCAAACTCTCTCCAGAAGTTCAGTGAGGATCTCTGAATGATCCAATGTTGACCTAAATGACTAATGATGATAAATAGAATCCACCTGTGTGTAATCAAGTCTCCGTATAAATGCACCTGCACTGTGATAGTCTCAGAGGTCCGTTTAAAGCGCAGAGAGCATCATGAAGAACAAGGAACACACCAGGCAGGTCCGAGATACTGTTGTGGAGAAGTTTAAAGCCGGATTTGGATACAAAAAGATTTCCCAAGCTTTAAACATCCCAAGGAGCACTGTGCAAGCGATAATATTGAAATGGAAGGAGTATCAGACCACTGCAAATCTACCAAGACCTGGCCGTCCCTCTAAACTTTCAGCTCATACAAGGAGAAGACTGATCAGAGATGCAGCCAAGAGGCCCATGATCACTCTGGATGAACTGCAGAGATCTACAGCTGAGGTGGGAGACTCTGTCCATAGGACAACAATCAGTCGTATACTGCACAAATCTGGCCTTTATGGAAGAGTGGCAAGAAGAAAGCCATTTCTTAAAGATATCCATAAAAAGTGTCGTTTACAGTTTGCCACAAGCCACCTGGGAGACACACCAAACATGTGGAAGAAGGTGCTCTGGTCAGATGAAACCAAAATCGAACTTTTTGGCAACAATGCAAAACGTTATGTTTGGCGCAAAAGCAACACAGCTCATCACCCTGAACACACCATCCCCACTGTCAAACATGGTGGTGGCAGCATCATGGTTTGGGCCTGCTTTTCTTCAGCAGGGACAGGGAAGATGGTTAAAATTGATGGGAAGATGGATGGAGCCAAATACAGGACCATTCTGGAAGAAAACCTGATGGAGTCTGCAAAAGACCTGAGACTGGGACGGAGATTTGTCTTCCAACAAGACAATGATCCAAAACATAAAGCAAAATCTACAATGGAATGGTTCACAAATAAACATATCCAGGTGTTAGAATGGCCAAGTCACAGTCCAGACCTGAATCCAATCGAGAATCTGTGGAAAGAACTGAAAACTGCTGTTCACAAATGCTCTCCATCCAACCTCACTGAGCTCGAGCTGTTTTGCAAGGAGGAATGGGCAAAAATTTCAGTCTCTCGATGTGCAAAACTGATAGAGACATACCCCAAGCGACTTACAGCTGTAATCGCAGCAAAAGGTGGCGCTACAAAGTATTAACTTAAGGGGGCTGAATAATTTTGCACGCCCAATTTTTCAGTTTTTTATTTGTTAAAAAAGTTTGAAATATCCAATAAATTTCGTTCCACTTCATGATTGTGTCCCACTTGTTGTTGATTCTTCACAAAAAATTACAGTTTCATATCTTTGTTTGAAGCCTGAAATGTGGCAAAAGGTCGCAAAGTTCAAGGGGGCCGAATACTTTCGCAAGGCACTGTATATATATATAATGTGTATTAGGGGTTTTAATCGTGGCATTTTCTTTTGATCGATTAATCACACCATCTGGACGATTAATTAATTGATTAATCTTACTAATTTGGTATAATATGTCTTTCACATTTTTATATATATATAATGTGTATTAGGGGTTTTAATCGTGGCATTTTCTTTTGATCGATTAATCACACCATCTGGACGATTAATTAATTGATTAATCTTACTAATTTGGTATAATATGCAATTACAGTGAAACTGCATTAAATTGTAGTGAAAGACAATTAAAAGTAACACTTCCTATAAATGCTATTTTTTAACGCATTTATCACGCCTCTATTTTCTTTACTGACAATTTGACAGTTACTTACAGGGATTCTGAAGGGACCCTTTGGTGTTGCATCAAAAATCTTGCGATTGCCTTATAGCTGGATTGACAGATGTGTATTTAATTGCATTTGGGTTTATATATTTTTGAAATATGTATCTGTGTGTCTCTATGCTGCACATATAATGCGAAAGAAAATGAGTTGGTAAATCATCTTAAAAAAATAAATGATATTGTGGGTACCACTGTTCTTGTGAGACCTCTCTCTGTGACTGTACCGTGGTCATTACATTGTTAAACCTGTAGTAATTCATCTTTTATGGTAAATTATAATGTCAATCTTACATCAGTGGTATTCCTCACCTACAGTAGACTGGAATTATTTAATACACAATTCATCAAATTACATGGTAGAAACATAGCAAAGCACATTTACCTTAAAGCATCAAAGAAACATTGTGGCACTTTGAAATGTCCACCAATCCTTTATCCGTTTGAGGTATGGTAGAAAATAGCAGAGAAAGGAAAATATATACAGTGTGTTACAGGAGACTACCAAAACAGACCTAAAACAACGTCTGCATGCATGTTTAGACCTGATGGCAATAAAAGTATTTTAACTATGTCAAATCTTTTGTAAAAGTTTTTCACTGACCTTTGCAATAAATATGTGAAGGGTGAAGATTTGGTTTTTCTGTTTTGACAAGATTATGATTATGTATATTTTTACTAAAGGCTGTTACTAGGGATGTCTTTCACAAATCTTTCATCTCTTCAGCCTTTAGTAGGATCTGCTCACAATCTTAATTTGTGGTTAAGGTATTTTCAGAGTTATCAAAATCCTTATTTTGATCAAGACCTTGTTAAAGAGGTGACTGTGTAATTATTTTAATTTTAATTGGTTTGATTATCTTAGTATCCCATCAAAGTCATGCTGATGCTACTCGGACAATAATAAATTAGCATTAGGTTACTAACCATGCATTTATTTTCCTGTGTAACATATTTCCAGAAGTGCCTTCTTAATTAGTTTTCTGTTGAAGCACTGATTAATTGATAAATAGGCAATTTATCTCTGAAATCTGTGAACTAGTGCACCCCTAATTTGTTTGCTGAAGGTGCCAGTAAAGGAGATTAATGCCTTGAAGACATTTGAGTGGGTTGGCTTTAAACCTACACTTTGTGTTTAAATTACATTCATAGTTTTTTGGAGAAATTTCTTATTATGTCTGTTTTATAAAATTGCACAAATAGAGTATTCATATTGGACTGATATACACAATTGAAAAAGACAGATTCTCATTAGCAAAACTAATCTGTGAGTGTGTAAGTGAAGACCACAACAACATTTTGTGTCTTGTGTTTTTTCAAAGGTCCAGAGAGCTCCAGTAGAGCAGAACTGAATTTAGTCAAGCTGATATTTTAGAGGTGTGAAACTAAACAAGCAAACCTTTACCGTCTGGTTTGTTCCTGCAAAGCAGATTTCTATAAAAGAAAGACACTTTTATTTTCTCAGTTATGTGTGTGTTTTATAATTGGGCACACAATCTGCTCTATTCATTGAAGAGAAATGTATATATATATATATATATATATATATATATATATATATATATATATATATATATATATATATATATATATATATATAATGAATAGGGAAACAACAAAACATAAAAGCAAAGACAGTTTCTTAAGTGTAGTATTGTAGTAAGTGTAATATTTGTTTATTAGGAGACGCCATACCTTTGTTAATGCATTGACAGTTCCTGTGGACATTTTGAAAATGCTGCTACCACCAGAAACTTATATTGAATATGATCGTATTCTGTAAGTGAAATCACATTCTTAGCCTGGGTGTGCCACCACAAGTTTGGCATAATTTAACAAAAGAACCACTGGAGTTACAGGCATAGAACCTCCCCTCAGGTCTGATGCTAACTTGAGGGGGGCGCCGATTGGCTGACGAATAATAAGGCCAAATAAAAAGATGTGTGGTTCGGGTTACCCGACCGACCCTGTTTTTTTCCACCCAACGCTAAATATTTTTTTGCTGGTAACGGACTACACTTTGCTATCAATCTGAAAAACTGACCACTGTGCGTGGCTACGTTTTTGCTCATGAGATTTTCCAGAAGCCGCGTAGCAAACAATATCTTCATTTCATATAAAACGTTGCGGTCTGAGCAGAGCTGCAGCGTATCACCAAGCAGTTGTTTTGCACGATAAAAAAATAATTATAACCAGTGTTAGACTCTGGGATGAAACGCTATTTTTCACACTCTCTCTGGCTAAACAGTAGCCTACTGAAATTGACGTGGCAGCTGTTTTTAAATGGCGATTGCATTTTAGTTTTTTAAAGAATGTTATCGCATAACATTTTAGTTTTTTAAAGAATGATATCGCATAACGTGTTGATTCAGTTATGACATTTCTAAAATAAAGTAAGTAAAAATTTTGAATCGTTATTGCACACATTTGTTTTATTCATCAGCCAATCAATCGGCGCCCCCCTCAGACTGGCACCCTGTGCGGCCGCACTGCTCGCACCCTCCTTGGTACGGTCCTGCAGTTAATGTCTTGTTATTGTAGCCTATACTAGGGGTCTCGAATCCAGGTCCTGGAGGGCCGGTTTCCCTCCTGGTTTTTGATCCAACTGTACCCTAAATGACTTAATTGGACTAATTAAGCTTCTAATAAGCACTTAATTGGTCCAATTAAGTAATTTAGGGTACCCCTGGCCTATACCATTGCATTTGTTGGCTGGCGAAGGGTCTATACCTTCAGCGCTGCTTTTACTTCTGCACAAAATGTTTCTGAAGTCATTCTATCGGTTACTACAACCAAAACTCTGTAAATAGGTAACACGGTATAGTAAGCACTTCTAGGAAATGAACGGTTAATTGTGAAGAGAACATAAAAAAAAAAAAAAAAAAAACTGTCACCATATCCAAAAACTGCAAACTAACAATGGTTAGGCTTTACATACTACGCAGAATTGTTAGGCTTTACACTACGCGCGCAAAAAAAAAAAAGGAGCAACGCAGCCTAATTCATTTAAAAAAAAGTATTATCATACTTAGCTTGATATGGGCTTGATATGGGCTTGCAGCAATGTATTTTGAGAGATGATGGCGTGTTCAGCACAAAGCAGACTAGATGTACTCGTGTTTGATACTGGAACTCGCTGACAGTAGACAAGTAAGCGTCTTTCTGTCCAGTGAGCTGTAAAAAAAAAAAAAAAATCCCATTCATTTTTAGTGCTTTGCTCCATTACGCGGTTCAGTGATTAACTTTCTATTTAAACAATAACTGCACTCAGACACTCAATACAATGTTGCCGCAGCCGGGATTGAAGTACGGTGTGCCGAAAGGCTCAAGACACAGCAATGCGATTAACGCACGTTAAAATAATTAATCTCTCAAAGAATTAACGAGTTAATCGCAGAAGCTAACTGCGATTAATTGACAGCCCTATATATATATATATATATATATATATATATATATATATATACACACACACATACAGTGCTCCCTCGCTATAAGGCTCTCGGATATAACACTCCTACAGCATGTCTCCCAATTCCCTGTACTAGTGATTCATGCAATAGTTCTACAGTAAATACAGTGTGTATATATATATATATATATATATATATATATATATATATATATATATATATATATATATACTTCAACCTGAATATTTTTTTTATTTTTCTAAACACAATAAAACACCCTCATATTTTGTAGTGTTTGATATAACAAACATGTAGGAACATATACTGCACAACAGAACTTGTACATACTGTAAATTATATATCTTGTACAGTAGTAATGTTTAATATTGATATCTGATAGCACAACAAATATTAAATAATCTGAAACACTAACTACATTTGAAAAACAACTTTCCCTTATAAAAGTTAACCATAGTAAAAACATAGCAAAGTGTAACAAAGCATAGTGAAAGCATAGCAAGGTATGGTAAAGCATATTAATAAACATGGCAAACCAGGGTAAGCGATGGTAATTGCATAGTATAACCATGGGAAAAACTACAGTGGTAAACTTTTATAAAGGCTGTTATACCGTCAGGATTTTCTAATCAGAAAAACTAAAGTGAAAAAGCAGTGTGCCTTATGCCTGTTTTCTGTTTCTTCTGTTCAGTCAAATGTAAAAATAACTGGCACCCCACTCTTCAGTAGGATTAGGAAATGTCCTTGCAGACATGGGGAAAAACAACTTGCAAGTTTTCATGTGATTTTTGAAGTTTGTGTGGCATAGCTTTTTTGCCTTGAGACTTGAAGCAGACTTGGAACAAAAATGCTAAATATGAACACGCATGCATGAGACTTTGTGAGCTGAGTAAGCTGTGCCATACAAGGTCATTTTTATGATAGTACCTATAGCCTGAAGCCCAGATAGATTTAGAGGTTTTAAAGAGTTGAAGTATCATAAATATATACTTTGGGGTTATCTTTTCATGGAAGACCATTTTTTTTTTCTTAAGGCTGTGTGGAATTGTAATTTGAGCATAAGATTTAAGATTCATAGGATACTGGGTTTGATTCAGAGCTGAGATACTGACAAAATGTCCAACGCAGCTGTAATCTCAGAATATGTAGGAATGCACTGGAAAGAAGATTTCTGAAAACATGCATAACGTTCAACATTTTCCTGCTTTAAACACAGACTATGGATCATCTTACAATACAACTCTTTCAAAGCAGAATCTGTGTTCAGCATTTGCAATCTACTATATTAAAATAGCTCCTTTTGGTTGGAATGGGTTAAAAGGGGATAAAAAAGGTACATTATTTATGTCTGTCTGTCCATATGTGTCGTTATAATAATTTTCTATGTAGAGAACAATTTTGAAACTTGCTAAGGTCTTTCTTCAGTACAAGCTATTGCGTATATCATAATCTGGGGGTGTTTGGAGGCTTTCTGTGTGTTGGTCAATCAATGTACGTCACACTTAGATTTGTACTTATTTCGAGAGAAATACTTTTCCATTGTGATGAAACTTGCCAAAGGTATTCTTTAGAACACCAGACTATGGGGATATGTGGATGTGCCCTGCCTGTCTGTTGGTGATGTATGTCAGAGGTACAGTTGTTCTTTTTTTTTTGTACTAGTTTTACAAGCAAACAAAGACGGTAAATGATTGCCCTGCCCAGACCCCCTTATAAAATCATTGCATTGCCTTTAATGAAATAGGAGGCACTTGCATTAAATCCTTACAATATATATATATAGAGAGAGAGAGAGAGAGAGAGACTCTTATTGACACTAATATCTTGATTGGATATCTTGATTGGATTTGGGAAAAATTATATTGATTTGATTAATTGTTTTGTTTTTTACATAGATTTGTAGCTTTTAACCCCCATGCACAAAATATCAATTTTGTTGGTTTCCTCTATGATGTTATGAGTAACAAAATCTGAGAAAAAGTTTGACTTTTTAGTTTATGCTGGTACACAGCTGGGTGGTAGTGGCTAGCTGATTTGAAGAGGGTAGAAATAATGTCCCAAAAACTACCTACTGGGAATGTTAACGAACAGGAACATGAACCAGGTCTGAAGGCTAAATAATTTTATGAACAACACCAAAAAATGATATTTTAGCATAAACTTAAACAGCATGTGCAGGTTTATATTTATAGTTGGATTTATTTAGTTACTCCTATTGCTTACAATCATGTTTCATAAAAGTGCGCCAGTTACTAACACCAGTCATGCTTCCTACTTTGCTCTTGTTTCAGTGAAAAAAATAGCCATGCAACTAGTGTTGTGAGGAAAGGGTTACTTCTCCTTCATTTTGCACTAGTGTCAATAGAGACAACAAACACTGTTGCCTTAAGAACATTGCTGTGAAAGTATGTTGTTCTATAATTGCTTTTAATGTCACTTGCATATTAATCCCAGGAAATTATTCCACTAAAATTAGAGATACTTTTAAATCACTTGGGGGTCAGGGGGGTGGGGGGGGGGGGGTGTTGCCTTAGGAAATTCACATGAAAGAATTGAGATGTGGACACCGTAATATGCTTTGTGCATTACCAAACAGGCAGTATAATGTTCCCTTTAGAGAGCAGGATTCCACTTTGACACTGTTGAATCTGGTTAATAAGAATGAATCAGAAGGTTAAGGTCAGGTTAGGATTTAGGCCATACAGTAAAAAAAAAAAAATGCACTAAATGTAATTTGATCGAAAAAAATCAAGCAGTAGAATGAGACATGAGGGGCTGATCCACAAACAGTACTTTTGATGAGGTCACCCTCACGTGATTTGAAGTACAGTAATTGACCTTCATTCAGAAAATGTTTCATGAAAGTCATAATGAACAGCATGGATTATTCCAAATACATTACCATTGTAAATTCTATTTAAGATGTCGGTGGTACTATAATAATTTACACCTTAATTTAAATATCAATTACATGTGTGCCTCAATGTAAAATAAGAGCAACAATTTTAAAAATATATATAATGTTTTAAAATAGATAATAAATGAGGTGTAAAATAAGTACAGTCATTTATGCTTACAATTTTACACAGTATATATTTTTAAACAAAAATGATTGTAATTTATTATGCAACTTTCAAGTTAAATACTGTTCTGAGATTTATTCTGACTGGTTTTAATAGAATAGTTTTACCATATTTGCACACTTATTAAATACTTTTATCTTTAACTTGGGGGTTTTGTAAAAGTTTTAAACTAAATTTTGATAGAATTAATGTAAAGGGCAAAACTACTTCTAATTCTATCATTATACATATTTTATTTAAAACTTTCTGATTAGCTACCAGAATAAAAAGCTATATGTATGATATATATATATATGTGTTTATGTGTTTATTTTTCAAACTCTCACCTGTTGTTCAGTAAATGTTATCCAGGCTTACCTCAGTGGCTGGGCATGACTGTAAAATCCTTTCCTTTAATGGAACTAAACCCACTTTTGCTTCTTAAAAGGGATGGATTTAATGGGTTTAGTTGTTTGAAATGCTCATTTTGAGTGCTTTATGTCAATTGCAGCTGTTGTAGTGTGTTGAATTGCACCTTGCAGGACTGTAGAGAACTCCTATTGGTTGTAAGCAGACAATCAAGGTTCTTATCCAGCTGGATATAGCGCGCAATGTGTGGTATAATGTCCATTCTACACTATTTATGTAAGGTAAATTACATACATAATACCATTTTGTAATCTGCGGTGCAGGTTACATTCCATCCATAGGTAATTACAATAATTTGATGTCGGATTAATCATTTTTTGCACTCGTTAAGATGATAAATTACCTTCCTGTGGTTATTCAACTACAAAGGTTTAAATCGTAAATCATAATGTTTTTTTGTTTATTCTTTTCAGTTTGAAACCCTTAGTTTTACAACTGCTTTAGTTGACCAACAGGGGGAGTTGTTAGTCTATAAGAAATATTTGCTAATGCCTCGCTGATTTAAAATTTGATCCAGAAAGCAATAATAGTTTGTAACCCTTTATGAGATAAATTAAATGCCATATTGCATTCACTGCATATGTTCGTTCCTTTTAATTTGGATTTTTATTTTCCACATTTACTTTGCTGGTGGGGGATATCCAATGTGGTTCACAAAGGAATAAGGATATATGTTTGCCTCTTCCCTTTTAAGATTTTGATGCTAAATCTTTGCAGTACAGGATTTTAGATTAAATGTTATCTTTGATAACATTTCAAAATACAACATAGGTAATAAATAACAAGTTTGAAATTAAGCGTGTGTGTGTTTTTATTTTATTTTATATTAAGTGTGTGTGTGTTTTTATATTATTATTATTATTATTATTATTATTATTATTATTATTATTATTATTATTATTATTATTATTGTTATTATTATTTATTTCTTAAGTGAAAATAAAATACAAATATCTATAAGCTGCACAATTTACTTTCAATGGAATTTATTTACATGGAATATATAATATAATTGTATTTTTTTTGCAACAAAACTAGAAAAACTACAGACATAGAAAAAAGATTTTTATTTAACTTTTTATTTATTATTTCACTTTGTTTTGGAGGAGCCTTGAAATATGTAAAAAATTATAGTTTTTTTAAGTTCATTAACAGAAGTTTTTATTTTTTATTTATTTATTATACAAACCACTAATTTTAGTATTGTGAGAAATTAGTCAAATGATAATGCTTTTTTGTGGTTTTCTTAGGAATAATGTAGTATGTATTTTTGTGTCTTTCGTAAGTATAATGTTGTTTGGTTACATTAGAAGGGGAAAAAAGCACTGAATCTTACCGCAAGTAGATAAGTTGTGAATAAGAAAGGTTTCAAGATATTTTTAGGTTACTACAGTTGAGAAGTATTTTGTTTTAAATGAAGGGCGTATGGTACTGTACACATTAACTTTAGGGTAGGAACAGCCTGGAGCATTACAGAGCTTTAACGTGATGCATCCACCAGTGCAGATCTCGACCTGCTCTTAAAATCAGTGTGGAATCTTACAGCGGCAACTTCCTTCACAGGCAAGTGCCAGGGGCTAGGATTGAAGATAATAACTTGTGATTCTTGTCTTTTACGGGCTATGATCATCATAAATTGACAGTTTTTAAAGGCCTGAACAGACATCAAAAGATGTGCGTCGTCTAGTTAGGTCAATTAATGATAATTTTGTTCCCTCTGTTCTCCCTTTATGTTTTTTTTGTCTCTTTCTTCCAGTCAAGCCTGGTCCCGAGCCCTGTTCTGGGGAAGAAGCCAAATGCCAGTCAGTCACTGCTTGCATGGTGCAGAGAGGTTACAAAAAACTACAGAGGGGTGAAAATAACCAACTTCACCACGTCGTGGAGAAACGGCTTAGCTTTTTGTGCGTTATTGCACCACTTCAGGCCCAATCTCCTGTAAGTGAAAATAAGCACCACAACATTATAGGGGGGTTAAGAAGGCTGGAATAATAAATGTAGCATTTTTACTACTTGTTGGTAGTATCCAATTTCAGACCTAACAATTAAGGTTTGATTCGTTTGTTTGTGTTATTTTTTAAATACAGAAATGTGTATTTATTTATATATATATATTGATATATATTGCCAGCAACAGTGGATAGTTACCGTTAAGTGAAAAAACAAAACAAAAAAAATGTAGAAGTTGTTTACAAATTTTTGTATGTTTCTGATATATTTTACAACTGCACTGGTCACATTAGATACACTTAAATGTTTTGCATTTATAATAACCTTTTCACCAGTAAAAGTGTAAAATGCTTTATTATTATTATTATTATTATTATTATTATTATTATTTTCAGTTTTCCCTTAAGTTTTGCAGTCTTGCATTACAGGAGGGGATGATATTTATATTAAACTGATTTTGTTTTCTTTTTTTTTTCTTTTTTAAACTAATCTGAGCCAAATAGCTGTCTACAGGAAGATTATAAAAATTATGTCAGTGTTGAAATAAGATGAGACAAATAAGCCTGTAGCTCTTTGTACATTGACAACAAGGGATTACTGCATGGTAAATTTGGTTTTAAAGGCTGGCCTCTGGTCTTTTGCCTGTTAACTTCACTTTTTAGATGGAAAACCTTCGGGCAAAAAAAAAAAAGCTCATACGATCCATGTTTTTTTCTGTTTTATTTTATTTTCCAGTCTATGAGTTTTGTTGATTGCATAGCTGTGAAATTACTAGTTACTGTATAATGCCATTATAGATCGCTTTAAAATGCAATTTCATATTGCTTCCTTTATCAAAAACTGTACATGCTCACTGTGCTTTCTCCCTCAGTGATTATAAGTCCCTGAATCCTCAAGATATTAAAGAAAACAACAAAAAGGTAAGGACTGCCAGCTGACATTCATTTAGACTATTTGGACTATTTTTTTTAAATTTTTTTCATTATTAACCACCACCACCACCTACTGCCCCCCAACAAGAGGAGAGTCTGCTGTTTACATTGGATGCATTATAAAATGCAGTTTATTTTTTTCACTCTGACTCTGAAAAGAAAAACCCACCTAAGATAACATTACAATGTATTACCTGCTTGTACTAAAAAAAAAAAACCTCCAGTCTTTTTCTATATACATTTTTATAAGTTACTGGAAAAGTACCTTCTTTTTTTAGGTTCATTTCCCAAGTCTAGACTGCTATAATCCATTCTGTAGCTAGCATTTGCCTTTAAAGCATTTTCAGATGGAGAAAAGCACTCCTATCCCTTTTTTTATATTCTCTTTTTTTTTTTTTTTTTTTTTTTGCTCCTGGTTCACCCATTGAGGAATTTTCTGCAAAATGTGCAAGACGAATATGTTTTGTAAAGGGTATCTAACTGATTTAAGAGTGCATAGCACTTGCTGCTCAAAGCTTGTCAGCTTTATGTGATCTATGAGGTAACATAGTAGTAGCAGTAAAAAAACATGTTTAATTTTTAAAAAATAAATAAATAAATAAATAAATAAATACTATTTATAATTTCCAAGTGAGAAAATGACTAATATTAAAAAAAACAAAAAAAAAAAACTATATAAACAAAATATATTAAAAAAAATAATACGAAGTACATAATTTGTAAGCCCTCTTCCTGGAACCTGCCTATATTGTTTATTGTGTAGCTTATTTCTTTCATCGCCAGTGCAGTTCCACTCGCTTGACAGCTACATTGAATATCTCAGTTGTTTCCTGCAGGTTTATTTCCTGTCCTCACACAATTCTGACTGATAACCCCTAGTGCCCTTGTTTGGGATGAATGCAGCACGAGGAACAATGGCCATGTATAATGTCCATGCAGATGCATAGCGCATTTGACGTTTCCTCCTCCTAACCAATTAAGCCAACATCTATGAATGAATAACAGAGTACTCCCTGTAGTTGGTAAATTGAGAAGAGGGAAAAAGGGCTGTTAAAACACAGTCACAGGTGACCACTGCAGGGGCAGCAAAGGTTAAGGTTACAGAAAGCCTTTATTTGGTCACATTTCACATCAGATAGTCTTTTTTTTTTTTTTTTCAATGATTTTCATAATCCTAAATTCAATTGAAATATACTCTTGATAGTATAAAACGATCAATAATGGAAGGAATATCTTTAGTTTCACAGGCTTAACCAGAAGACTATAAAAAGCTGAATTAAAAAAAGTAATTTCCTGTGATATCTGATCTTGGTTAGTGTGTTGCTGTATTGTATAATTGAGAAATGTTTAGAATATTGCCTGTGGTGCTGATGATGAATGACGGCAGTTGAGGTCTGTCAATCAACCTGGAAGGACCACTTTTTTTCAAAGGAGGCTTAAAAATATAAACGTTTTGCACAAAGTTTTGAAAAATGTAGCTATGCTTAAATTTAAGCAAGAGAGATTTACTGGGAATGTAAAAAATGCCGATAAAAGCCATTTAAGGGTAGACTAATGAGAGGATTTTGCTTATAAAAAGAAAAGCTACAGAGAAAAAGACACCTACAACATTTAAATGGAATTATGTTCTTAAAGGTATTTTGGATCATGAAGTAGATCGCTTAATCTAAAGTAAACTGTAGCATCAAATAAGGACAAGACTTTTTCAGACTGATTTTTTTCAAGTTCATGCTCCTATTTTTTGTATTTTCATTCTAATGCAAGCTTTTCAATATTTAATTTTAAGTAAGAAACCTGAGCAGGCTTTATTTTCTATTCTTTTTTTTTGCATGGAAGTCTGAATGTTATGGTGCGAACTGTGTTCTAACTAGTGCAAAGCATAAAAGCCGTAGTTGAGGCTTGCAAAAAAAAAAAAAAAAAAAAAACTAGTAGTAATTATTTGTAAATTGAGAAACGGCTTACCTTGTTTATTCCAAAACTCGATAAACCTGAATTTCCAATATGTCATGACCCTTAAACAATGAAAATGGTATTAGTGATGAGGTAGAATCAAAACCACCATCACTGGTCCTAAGATACAACTGGTGATATCCAAGGAAGTGGGCTTAAAAAATAAATTCTTGTCGTGTTATAGAATTTTTTTTTTTTTTATCACATCAGGTGATCTGGGGATTGAGTTTTGCTTCTGATTATCTCCTTGTATTTTTCATCAGCACAAATCAGCACAATTACATGGGCAGTAGAAAGGAGAAGGTTGATCGGTTGTGATAAGGCCCAGGACGGATTAGTTTAGTATTTCTTTATATCTCACTTTCTTATCTCAGAACCCATCCTTGACATTCTCTGTCAGTGCAAACTGGTCCCACTGATTCCTGGTTGTCCTGTTCCCAAATCTGCTCTGATATGGCATCCTTAGCATATGGGTGCAACCTGTTAGTACCTGTGTAACAAAGGCCAAGATCAAAATATTCCAATTTAAGTACTTGGAGGTAACTGCAATTTCTATAAAGTAGACCAGTTTTTGCCTTAATGACATCTGATGCCAATTACAACAGTTGGGGCAGGGGGGTTAACTTGGAGAGATTTGAGTTTAAAATAAGTTTTCAGCAAGTCCTAGGTTTTTAAAGTGTGTTTTATTTCAGATTTTATTTATTTGATCTTGTTTTCCGTGTAGGCTTTAATGTTCAAAATGTGTCCATTGTTGGCCTTTTGGAGTTGGTAGTTTTCATTATTAACTGTGTGTTGTGTGTGTTTTTTTTTTTTTTACTTTTAAGGCTTACGATGGCTTCGCCAGCCTTGGGATCTCCCGGTTACTGGAGCCCTCAGATATGGTGCTGCTGGCCATTCCAGACAAGTTAACTGTTATGACCTACCTTTATCAAATAAGGGCTCATTTCAGCGGCGAAGAGCTGAATGTGGTGCAAATAGAGGCAAACAGCAGCAAAAGCACCTACAAAGTGGGGGACTTTGAAACAGACACAAACAGTTCCATTGATCAAGACAAGTTCTATGCTGAGCTTAACGAGGTGAACCGGGAGCAAGAGGCACTGCCATCGAACGGTGCAGAGGCAGAAGTTTCTGCTCAGGAAGAGTCTGTGTTTTTCAGCAACAGTGCAGTCAGTGAGTTGGAAAACGTGTGCAAGACTGCTGATGCCACTCTGAGCCCTGTCATGGCATCACCACCCTCACATAGGACGAAAAATGACAGTGATCCTCCAAGACATCATCCAAGCACTACTGGAAACTCTGCAGCCGAGGACCTGTGTAAATATGACAGTACAGATATAGCACAAGCACAGCCGTCATTTGGCAAAATGAGACTGCTGAAAGCGGACACTTTAGACTTGAGCGACTTACAGCATGTCAGCGATCAAAAGAAGGATGCATCTCCAATGCTCTTGTGTGAAGTTCCTGAAAAGGAGAGACTCAGAAGTTCAAGAAATGCTAGCAGCTGCTCTGAGCAGGAGAGGCCTAGGCTTCAGGGAGTAATGGAGGCCCAGAGCCCAGAACCCACATCCCCTGTCAAGAGAGCAGGGCCCTCTCCCTCTCACAAGCTTGGGTTCTCTTACAACAGGGACGCCGATCTCATCAAAAAAAAGCGTGCCACTCTGAGGCACTCTGAATCCGATGTCACTTCAGATGCCAGTTTACCACTGAACCACGCAGATCACTCAGTAAAAACTGTGCAGGTAAGAATTAGCGTTTTAAGGTTTTGTGTATGCTTATACAACATCGGGTTTCTCAGGAAAGTGAATTTCTACAGACAAACACACAGATAAATACAAGTCACAATAAATATATAGTATAGTTCAGTCTATCCCTTTACTCATGGCAGGATTCCTGCATTCCCCAGGACCTAATGGTAACACCTACTGGGAGAGGCGTAACTGGAGCAGCCCCCTGGCTGGGACTTTCAACACTGGAGTGCAGTAAACAGTTGAGGCTCAAAACATAGAGCTTTAGTGCGTTATGTTATTGCTTCAGTAATATAAGCCAGTGTGATTACGGTACTGTTCTGGTTTTTGGGTTATTTTCATTGTGAACAACGATTAAACTTGCAAAGATTCAGCTGTATTGTATTTCATGTAAATACAGGTTTTCTACAATCCCTACTGTAGTATTCCAGCTTTGGGACCTGGTTTGAAGTTAAACACAGCACCAAAGTATTAGTTATACAGGACTCCTTCCATCCTGTAAATTAGCAACAGTATGACTTTGTTTTGCAACTTTAATTCATATTAAGGAGGTTCGTTTGGTGAATCAGAGACCTTTCTCCTAACTGAGAGTGTACACACCATGTAACGTTGTAATAAAGGTGTAGGCCAGTGGTCGTCAAATGGCGGCCCGCAGGCCAAATTCAGCCCGCGGAAGCCTCCTTGGCACAGGGCTCCCCATGTGATCTTCATATATAGTAGCGGCGGGTAAAAGACAACAAACTGTATACGGTACACATAATGTTTCCTGTGTTGTCCGCTAATGTGAGTGGGTGTGTGATGCGAGTCTGTTTCGCCAGCTAAACTCGCTCCCTAGCAGCCTGCCTGCATGTCAGTTTTGCGCTTGTATATGAATGAGTGGATATCGATGGGTCAATGGGTGATGAGTGGGCGGAGTCAGCGTCCATAAAAGGGCATGCTGTGTGTCAGTTGAGGGAATTGAGTAGAGCAGGGCATATGAGAGAGAGAGAAGAGGCCCTTTGAATAAAACAGCGCGAAAACGATTTGATTAAAAAAAAAAAAAAAAAAAAAAGTTTTACTGCTTTCGCTGCACCCTGTCTCTTCACAGACCGCCAGAAAGACGGAGCACAAGGAGGTTAAGTGACTTGCTCAGGGTCACACAATGAGTCAGTGGTTGAGGTGGGATTTGAACCGGGGACCTTCTGGTTACAAGCCTGTTTCTTTAACCACTGGACCACACAGCCTCACAAATGTAACAGTGTTACATTTATGCATTGCTATGGTATTGGAATCCTCATACACAGGAATGAAGAATAACATTAAAACAAATTAAAGTAGCACACATTTTTATTTTAAATTCGTGATTGCGTTTTGTTCATTGTGTTTCAGTTATGCCTGGCTATGGTATGGAACCCTCATACACAGGAACGCAGAATAACTTTTTTTTTTTTATAAATTTAGTCGTTGCCAATTATTTTTATTATTTTCTCCCAGTTTGGAATTGCCAGTTATTTTTTTTAAGCTCAGCACATGGCTACCACCCCTGCGCTGACTCGGGAGGGCAAAGACAAACACACGCTGTCCTCCGAAGCGTTTGCCGTCAGCCGACTGCTTTTTTTCACACTGCGGACTCACCATGCAGCCACCCAAGAGCTACAGCGTTGGAGGACAACGCAGCTCTTGGGCAGCTTACAGGCAAGCCCGCAGGTGCCCGGCCAGACTACAGGGGTCGCTGGTGCGCGGTGAGCCGAGGACACCCTGGCCGACCTAACCCTCCCTCCCCCCGGGCGACGCTCGGCCAATTGTGCGCCGTCCCCTGGGAGCTCCAGTCCGCGGTCGGCTGTGGAATAGCCTGGACTCGAACCGGCGACATCCAGGCTATAGAGTGCATCCTGCACTCCACGTGGAGCGCCTTTACCGGATGCGCCACTCGGGAGCCCCCTTTTGTTTGTTTTTATGTAGCATACATTTGTATTTTAAATGCTTCATTACGTTATAACAAATTCAATGAGAACAATTGCACTTTTCTTTTGCGATCAGCTTTAAAACATCAGGTTTGAGTGTGACAGACTTGACAGCGATAATAGCCAGTCGTCCAAAAATGTACGCGCCCCTCATTAATTTTGGTGAAATACCAAATTGCACAATATGTCACTCAAAACCACTTGACAAATGTGGGGGGCACCGGCTGAACAGCTGACATTTTGACTTGTATTTCACTTTCAACATATCGGAATGTTAAAGTAAACTAATTTGTTTCTTAATAGATGCAACACAGATGCTATATTATTTTTACTGATATGTATTTGGAGTTTACAGACACACTATCACAGTTGCTACTTTATTCCTTTTTGATTTGTTTTCAACCGGCGGCAGCTTTGTTTTTATTTGATTTTTTTTTTGCATTATTGATGAGCCAAATGCCGGTGAAACAATTTAATCTGCCGTTTTTTTTCCCATCATGGAACAGATATCGATACATTGGGTCGCATATGCAGGTAAAGATTATTGCTTCAACATTGCCCCTGGGAATGCAGTTAAAGCTCATATAGTCTAGGGTGCATGGCACATCTTGATGTACGCGCATTAAAAATACAGGAGCAGCCATACATAGGTTATTAAAATGTGCCGCGCGCCCTGGACTATGATATGAATGATCGGTCAAAATACATTGAAATTGTTCAGTACGTTTTCTCTATGCCATGCACCATACAGCAACACATTTGTAGAGCTCATTTTTTTTGGGGGGGTGGCAGGGGTGTAAGTGGCCCACTCTGCAGCTGTCCACAGGTCATTTGGTCCACCATGAAATTTAATTGCTGACCCCTGGTGTAGGCTGTTGCTTTATTGTGTACTTTTTCTTCTACAGCTGATGTAGTTTTTACTTATTCTGCAGGTTACCTCCACCCAGCAATCAAATGTCACTGAAGAAAAGGTAAGGCTATATACTTCCTCAAGCGACACTAAAACACATGCTAAAGAAATGTCTCTGCAGATAAGTGCCATGCGACCAGCAATTTTACTGATGATTACCTGGGTGAGATTTTGTTTGCAGAACATTTCAATGGCCTAATCAAGAGTCATGGATCATGTTTAAGTAAGTCCAAATGAACACTGAAGTACTTGTGTTCACAGACAAATCTCAGTCTTTAATGTGCAAACACATGTTCAAGTGGAAGTGTTCCCTTGTACTTGTTTTTTGATTTGTGTGCCATGTAGCCTCTTCCAAGTACCATCATGGTAAGTACACTATTTGGAAGATGGAAAACGTGGTGCATTGCAAACCTTAGAAAAACTGTTTAATCACGTTTCACTTTGCAAATCTACATCTAACACAAAATGTTTACCTCTTTTTTAATGGTGGCATTCTAACAGAAGATGTTATCCCGACAAGAGGAGCTTAAAGAGAGGGCTAGGCTTCTGTTGGAGCAAGCAAGGAGGGACGCAGCTTTGAAAGCAGGAAATAAACAAGTGACAACCAATTCATCCACACCAACCCGCAGCAAGCAACTAACTGATGTAAGACTTCTTTATCCATGGTACATTTGAACAGCTGGGATGCGACATTCAGCTGAATGGCTTTTCCAGTTATTCTCAGTTTCTAAAAATGTTCAGTCTTAATTTTCCAAGTTTATTTATGATCCTGAAAAAAGATGAAATAATCAGAAATACATACATCCACAATTATTTTGTGATTCTAGATAATCTTGTGGTACAGGTGAGAAAAGCACAATCCATATGCAGCAATATATATATATATATATAACCGATATCGCCACGGACATGAATGGAATACCTAATGTGATCGAGATCATTGACATGGATTTTGCCAAACATATTTGTAATGTTGTCAGACTCCACCCACACTGTATGTACAGTGTACACTCTCACCTTCACACGTCTGTATGCACATATTATAACATCATCTTATAATATTGTAAGTGTTCGGTAGCTACTTCTATTCATGTTGAGCTTATTTATCGCGGAGGTGAGCAAACAGTACCAGAGAAAATACATGATTGGAGGAATTCACCGAACAATTAACTATAAACAAATTGTGTATTGGGTTGGGGAGTTCTGTCGTAATTTTAAAAGCTTAATAAATGTGTAATCAGGTGTTACATACATGGTATACATGTATAGTAACTAATAACTACAAACACAAATGACACTTCAAACGTATTTATTTTATAGCCTACAATCGTGTATACTAAAATACATACATCTACAAAAGTAGATGTCAACATAAGAAAGTAAATTCCAACCAAGCCTACATAGATGGCTTACCCCCACCCCAGCCCCAATTACCCATTTATCAGCATCAGCATTGTATATCTGAAGTTATCTAGATAAATGTACATTCTGCATGACAAAACACACAATTTTAAATTAAGTTTACAAATTATACACAAAATAGATATTCTCATTATTTTTTATTTCATTTCCATTTGGATATTGCTGGTGAGAAAGCCGTGTTGCTGTACGCTAGTAGTTTCCATAACAGCGAATTCTGCTTCCATTCATTTTTTTATTATCTTGTTAACATGCATTTTGATTAACGAGTTCCCCTTATTTAGTCGTTGAGACAGGAAGTGATGTACGTGACCTGCAACAATGAACCTTTTTAACGAGAAATGCGTTATCGTCCTCATCGACTCAATTTCATAGCATTAACGATTGATTTAATTAACATAGTTATTTTGAAAATAACTTGCTACTAAAGCTCTCGTTACTATACCACGAGTTTGATACAGTAACACCGGATTTTGAAAATTCTGCCCAGTGTCTTTCTTCTTTGTGTGCAGCCACATTGATATTACTGAAAGGACAAAAACATTACTTATGTTTTCTGATGAAATGAAAACCCTAAATAGATGTATAGCCTTGTTAACAATATTACATAGTATAGCACAGTAAACATTCTCCTTCTGTATTTATAAATTCCCTCCACACCACATTTCTGAAACACCTTGTTTTAATCGTTTATAAGAGTCTACTTTGCACGCATTTCATTCGCAAACAACAGGCAAATTGGTTGTTTACCATTGAAGGGATTATAGTGACAGTGGGGGTGCTACTAATAATTTGTTTTAGCATGAAGCTTGGAACAGCACATTTGTGTGTGTTTATCCAGTATAGGTGCTGTAAAATGTACAGGATTAATGCAGTGTTATTTCCACCAAACAAGAGATGACATCCAATCAACAATAACTTTAAATGATGTTTGTGTTTACACAGCACCTATTAATACAGTTTTAAAACAGATATTGTTTGGCTTTATAAATGACACTTGTTAACTAATCCTGAGTTGCTCATGGTTATGTATGTATTTATTTATTTATTAATGTATTACTTTGGGAGTAGAACTATTAGAAATGATACACTTAAAGCTTTCATCTAGGTAGTGAAGTGAGTTTGCTTATTTGTATAGCATCTCTTTTTAAGGTACAGTACAGTAGCCATTATGCATGTCTATCACTTTAGCATTGTTGAGTCAGCTTGAATGGGTACAGAGTTAGAACAATTTAAATACCAAGCCCTTTTGAATACTTTTTATATTTGAGTACAGTTTGTGAATTTATAGTTAAACAAAACAAAATGACATATTTTTAGTTGAAGTTAGCTCAAGCGACGTACCTCCAGCAGTGTCACAGAAAAACTAATAAGAGATTATTCCATTTGTCGCAAAATAAATTGAACATTTTCTGCCAGGTACTTATGAATGCTTGTTTCTGTACATAGCCCAGTTTGCAAAATGAATAATATATATTATACTGTCTGAGAAACTCCTTCAGAAATGTTTTGGTGCATTGCAATAATTTTTTATTGTAGTTTTTGGGGAAGCAAAGCAGGAAAGTACTATCCAAACAGGATTTCAAACGTCATCTAGATATTTTTAGGCGGCACTATGGATCTTATGGGACAGGTTACTACCTGCCAATGTCAAAAGTATTTTACAAAATGTAATGTATAATGCTATTGGATGAACTCCTATTGACTCAATATCCAGTAGGTACATTTAACCAAGTGTAGTGTAGAACAAGCATAGTGCAAGGTACTAAATTAGGCTCTCCTGTTCACTTTGGGTTACAGAGACCATAACATAGCAATAAGTAGGAACTAAAATGTGTTGCCTTTCATCATTTCCCCCCAAAGGATGCACATCCTTGCTGGCAACTGGGATATAGTGAAGGTGCCAGTAATACATATGCATGCCACACAGACATTTAAGCATACCCGTCAGAGAAGCTTGTATGAGTTTGTAAATCTGCTGTGCCTGCCACACCTTCTTTTGCTAAAATCTCACAAACTAGTTTCTTTAGCACAAGGTTGTTGACTATTGGAATCTAGAGATGTACAGTATAGAGGCACATACCTTTCTTTGCATTCATTTACATTTACATACTGTAGCTGTAGGTCATGTTGGGCTACATTTCCATGATATTTATATCTATAGTTTTGTATTTACAGCTGTAGCATGGGAAATAATTTTATTATTATTAATTTATTTATTTATTTATTTATTTATTTATTTATTTATTAGCAGACGCCCTTATCCAGGACGACTTACTATTGTTACAAGATATCACATTATTTTTACATACAATTACGTTATTTTTTTTACATACAATTACCCATTTATACAGTTGGGTTTTTACTGGAGCAATCTAGGTAAAGTACCTTGCTCAAGGGTACAGCAGCAGTGTCCCCCACCTGGGATTGAACCCACGACCCTCCGGTCAAGAGTCCAGAGCCCTAAACACTACTCCACACTGCTGCCTTTTTACTTGCACATGTGTCAGTAAAGAATTGTATTTTAAGGCAATACTGTACCGAAGCAATGCATGAACTATTTGCAACATGTCTGTTATTTTGCTGTTTTTAAATTCCCAACACCATGTTAACAGCTGGCTCTTTAAAGATGAGAACCCTTGTTTTTTTCGTCTGTAAGGGAAGGGGTTACCAGCTCATTGCATTTAGATCAGCACAAATCATTTGCTCATTTTCCTCTGATGCTTCCTGTTTGAATGTATTGAAGCAGAGAAAGAGGGAGAGAGAGGGAGGTGCCCTTGAATTCAATCTTTTAAATGTAAGCTTTGAGATTACTATTTCAGCAAAATCTTCAAGATTGAAAAATACTATAGTGTGAAAAGGTACATCTAGTCTGTAAAGTTCTAGTGGTGCTTACAAAAGGTTCCTGCATCTTTTATGGAAAGCTGCTTTCAGTCTTTGTTAGATAAATATGCTGCTTTCCCAAGGACAATGCTCTAATGAGGGTGGAGTGCATTGCTGGTGTCAAATATTGAATTGTTTCAGTTTTTAATAGAAAACATTGATTAAAAGGATCCCTGTGTCCCAGTCTGATAATTGTTCGTGATTTAGATTAGATTACTTGATGTCTGTTTTGATTGCTAAGAAAAATGCTGCCGATGTGTTATCACTGGGGTGGCCTAGCATATATATCTTGCTCTAAGTAGCGACTTTGTAGTTTAGCATGCATAAAGAAGATTTTAATTAAATTAACCCTGGCTCCATTCTTTGAGGGCAGTCATTTTATGTAGGAGGTTTAAAACAACATTGATTTTGTGTTGCTGAGTTCCAGGACAGAAATCTCCTCCTTTCATACAGTTTAAATCCAGTTATTAAGGTTTGCAAGAATCAGGCATATAGGAAAAGTAATTCAAGACATTACAGTTCCACTGTGTTCCATAACATAACCTGTCTAACAAAGGAGATTTTTCTTGCATGGCAAGTTTCAACATTTTACTAACTCACCATATTTAAATTCCTACATAAAGATGAGAAACATTTTCCTTGTATCTGTCAACATATTGACTCCTCTGATGTACGATGGGGCCACATGCAGTACACTAAGGCTGCATTCACACTGGGTCAAACGGGCACAGTCTGGTTCATTGCGTTTGAAACAATGTATCAATGTGCTTGCTGTTCACACTCTTCTGCGAGCAAAGGGGCTGAGTTCGTTTAGATGCGAGCTAAAGTTATTTCATTTATTTATTTTTGGTCCTTTTCCATTTTTTTCAGGACCGAGTTCGTTTGTGTTCACAATGCAGTTTTCAAGTGAACTCGGTTCATTTATATGGTGTGTGAACCAGATGTTTACAATATCCTGCAAGGTATATTGAAAGATGGCAGCTATTGATGTATTGCTC